>NW_018230387.1:0-340 GCF_001263595.1 Phalaenopsis equestris | reverse complement strand
ATATACATCTTTGATGAGTAGTATTTTTAAGAAAACTAATTAGCTACAAGGCTACAATGATTTATAATCAATTAAAAGTATTAATGAAGAAAATAGAATAAAAATTATTAAATTAGATTCAAATGATGTTTTAAATCTTGCCCTACGTGATTAGGGTTGTCAAAACGGCTCTTTGTTCATGAACGGCTCATGTTCAGCTCGCTATCGACCCAGCGAGCAAGCGAGCCGAAAACAAACACACTTATTGAGCTCAAAATAAAAACGAGCTGAACGCGAGCTGAGCCTAGGCTCGTTCGTACTCGGCTCGTTTGCACCCCTATGCGAGGGGGAGGGGCAATTT
>NW_018230386.1:133462-134069 GCF_001263595.1 Phalaenopsis equestris | reverse complement strand
GTCCAGAATAATTTCGTCACTCTCTTCAAATTGTTATTTCTCTTTAGAATGTTCTTTAAAATGTTCTTCTTCTTCAAAATGCTTTTTATCTTCAAAATGTTCTTTAAAATGTTCGTTCAGTAGATGTTTAATAATTTCTATGCGAAAACATTCATTATCTATTTCAATAGCAGGGTATTTCATAGATTTCACAATGTTAAAAGTCGCTTCTTGATCATTAACTCTCATATTTAATTCTCCTTTTTGAACATCTATTATAGCTTTTCCAGTAGCTAAAAATGGTCTCACTAAAATAATAGGTATTTGTTTATCTTCCTCCATATCTAAAACAATAAAATCCATAGGAAAAATAAATTTATCCAAATTTACTAACACATCTTCTATAACTCTTTTAGGATATTTAACTGAACGATCCGATAATTGTAGAGTTACAGAAGTAGGTGAGACTTCTCCTAACCCTAATCTTTTGAAAATTGGTAGAGGCATAAGATTAATGCTGGCTCCCAAGTCACATAAAGCTCTTCCATAAATTTTTTTACCAATAGCACATGGTATAGTGAAACTACCAGGATCTCTTAATTTTTCAGGAAGCTTTTTCTGAATAATT
>NW_018230386.1:65436-131310 GCF_001263595.1 Phalaenopsis equestris | reverse complement strand
CACACTTATCAACGCAAGTATACATATCTCTCAAGTAATATAGGGCTCTAATATAGTCCTAGATATCGATACCAGAGGGAGTGGTTTAGCACTACGAACTAAGATTTTAGAAAAGCAATACTTTAATCACAACGACGAAGTTCAATTTGCTTATCTGTCACTGATAGGCAATTGAAATAAGTATGTAATTTTAATAACTATTAAATAACTAATGACACTAATGAGAGTTTAATTGTGATATTCAATATATAAGAAAGCATCCATCTCTTTGTCAAGAAATTATAGTGAATGGATAAAGTGAATTAGTTCAATTTATATTGTGCCAAATAGGAGCATACCGATTCTTTACCTTTTGGTCCAGGCATAAAGAACATTGACTAATCCTACACTTGTTTACTGAATCTGCGGCTAGGCTGGGAGGATACCGGCTCTCAGTTTGGAGCTCCCACGTTCCCCTCACCTGAGGGCTAACATCTACACTTCAACACCCAAACGATAGGACCAAATTGGGGATTTTAGTCTGTCGCTCTAAAATCTTCAATTCTACGCCCCATAATATTATTTCCCTAAATTTCTTAAACATTTTCATGGCTTCACCATTTCATAAATCTCGAGACAAGGAGAAAGACAGAGAAAACTACTCAGATCTCATGGGGAAAACACAAAAAAACTCGAAATTCATATATAAAAGCAAAGTCATACGAAATACAACAAGTAAATAAACTTATCTCTAATTACTCCCCAAGCAAACTTCTCGAAGTTCCTCTGAATCTATTCCCTTCTTTACAACACACAAAATTCCTCTTCGAAGCAGCAAGGAAAAAGAAATCTCTCGCTTTCTCTCCACTTTTACAATCTCTTGAAGAATTCCTAACAATAGTGGAACCTTTCTAATCTCTAGGAACTCTCTCTAGCACTTCCTTCACTCTCTAGATTCTCTCGCCCTTTTAATTTTTGGCCAAAATAGTCTATTAAAGTTATGGATGAGCTTTCCCAAGAGTTGCCTAAGCATCCCTTCAAAATTTGGCCTTATCCGAAGCTTGAGTAGGCATAACTGCCGAGCTCGCCGTTGGTGGCCTCGAGGGCGCCGTCGGTGGACTTCTGAAGAATTTTATCCTGTAACCTCGGAAAAAACTCGCCGTCGGCGGGGTCAAGGGCACCGTCGGTGGCCTAGTTCAAATCTCCACATTTTGGTCCTTTTCACTCCAAATTCGCTCCTTTTAGCATCTTTTTTCTCCAATGACCCTAATTCATCATTCCTGCAACAAAACATAAAAAATACCTTTCTTTAAAGTGTAATATCATTAAAAATAGTATAAAATAGGTATGAAAATCTCAACATATTTTCCTTTGGTCAAAATCTTACTGTTCTATTAGTTTTGCTTCACTGTCTTTGGTGCGAGTGTTTTGTGTTTGAGCTGCTCCTTCACTCTCCTTGATGGTTAATCCTACTTGTATTGATTTGGCAACGAACATACAATGGGCTAAAGCTACCTTTGCCGATGTGGTGGGTAGGGGCTTTGACACCATTAGGAACTATGACGACTTGGTGTTCTCTCAAGCTTATCATGATGGAGCTGACCTTATCATTAAGCCTTTGAGCAGAAAAGGAGGTAACCTAGCTATTTTTTACACTAAGGATGACATTCAAGGCCTTACTGAAGTCTGCAAGTTTGCTCTAATTGGTAAGTTTTAGCTTGGTCACCCGGAAATGGAGGCTATCAGGAAATTCTTTGATAACTTGTAGCTGAATAGGGCTTAGAGAATGGGATTTTTGGATGGCAGACATATCCTGATTAATCTATCTAGAGAAGAAGACTATGCTCGACTGTTCTCCAAACAAATTTTACAAATTGAAGGTGTGTCCATGAAGTTGCTTAAGTTGTCATCAGATTTTGATCCTAGCAAGGAGCTTCCCATTGCTCCAATTTAGTTCAAACTCTGTGGGCTTAAGTTTCATTTCTAAAATCGTAAAGTTCTCTTCAACATTGACAATGCTTTGGGCAGACCCCTGAAATTGGATGTCCCCACCTTTAATGTGTCTAGACCATCTGTGGCTAGATTATTGGTTTAAAGAGACATTACCCTACCCGAGGTTGATGAAATTTGGCTAGGCACTGAGCATAATGGATACTGGAAAAGAATTATCACTGAATAAAGACCTTATTATTGCCACCACTGTAAAATGTTTGGTCACACTGATGACAGATGCTTTAGATTGCACCGAACCTTAAGAAAGGAGCAGGAAAATGCTCTCAAGGAAACCAATGTAACTACCCCTCCTTCCCTTATTGTTGACTTAGTGGTTCCTTCTAACAAGGGGCTCCAAGGGGAGAAGGCTCCCTTACCTGTGAATACTACCATCTTTACTTCTGATCATAACACCATATCCCTTGTGGAAGAGGTTGTGGCTATGATTTATACTCCCCCCACTATTGCTACTGGAAGAGATTGTGATAGGGTAGACAAAATTCCTGATACTAAAGTGGGAGTGAAAACAACTATTATGAGGTCTGGTACTGTACCTAAATCACAAAATGTGGCCACCATCAACAATCCTGAAGTTGGTCTGCCTGATCAATTGGCAGCAGACGTTGATCAAGAAACATTGCATATTTTTGAATCACAGTTGCAGAACTGTGTTGTGATCCCCCTCCTCCCTAATCTTATCCAGAAAATGCAACACACACTTGAAGCTGAATGGCATACTCAAAGAGGCAGGAAAAAGAAGAAACTCCCTTGGGAGTCTCATGAAGATATTTTCATTGTGGAAGCTGGTAGCTCTTATTCAGCTAGAAGGGAGTCTCTCACTAGACTCACCAGAGGGAGAGCCAAGAATTCCCATCATGATTAACATCTTATGTTTGAAAATTAGGGGGATTTCCCACCCACACTCCTTGAAAAGGATGCAACATTTAAACAGAAAACATAAATTATGGTGCTTTGCTATTTTGAAACCTTTGGCCCACAATAACCCTTAAAAGTACTTAAAGTTCTTTCCTAGTTTTAGTTTGCTTCATAATTCAAATAACAAAGTTTGGCTCTTCTGCAGACAGGAGCTTTCTTGTGCCATTTTAATTAATCATCCCCAATAATTTCACTTCTCATTTACTTTAGCTGGTCACTCTGGATGTGCCACTATTATCTATGTAGGCTGTACCAAAAGTGCCATATTGGAACTTTGGGAGGAGATTTCTCTCATTAGTCAACATATGGATAAAAGCTGGTGGGTTGGGGGAGATTTTATTAGCATTGCATCCCCCAAAGAAAAGCAAGGAGGCAGACCCCCTATCTTATCCACCATGACTGCTTTCAATGATAATATCCAGGCTATTGGATTGTTTGATATGGGTTTCATCGGACTTTCTTTCACTTAGAGAAGGGGAAAGACTCGATAGATTCTTGGTTAATGATTGTTGGATTCAACATTTTCTTCACACCACTGTTACTCACCTCAGCCTTGCAGGGTCAGACCATAGACCACTCCTCATCACTATTACTGCTTCCACAAACAAGGGAGAAACTTTTTTCAGATATATAAATATGTGTTTGATGCACCAAAAATATATGCATTTTTAGACCTATATTTTATAGGCATTTTTCGTAATATTGCGCTTTAAAGAAAAGTGTTTTTTATGCTTTGTTGCAGGTTGATGATTTTTAGGACTTAAAGCAAAAATGAAGCAAAAATGATGAAATTTGGAGTCAAAATGGTGTTTTTGAAAAACATACTCAGCTTTGACGGTGCCAGACTGGGCGTCATTTGACAGAGAGCACATAATTAAATTTGGTCCATAGTTGCCGACAATGCCATCGTGGGTTTCGACGACGCCAAGGTCGATGCTAGGAAAAATTCTAGAAGATTTGATGAATTTGGACGCTTTTTGAAGAGTTATTGGAGGCACCTCTTAGAAAACCAATATTATGCTTTATTTAGAGCGAAAATTGCTCAAAAGAAGTAGTAGTTAAAGGGGGCTAGAGGGTAATTAAGTTTACTTGAGTGTTCTATTATTTAAGGTGGTGAGTCTAAATGTGATTTTCTGCTAAGAGTTATTAAGAGAGGGAGAGAAGTGAGAGATTTCTTCTTCCATACATCTTTAATGAGAAAATCAAGAGTCTTGTAAAGAGAGAAAGAGTTCAAGAGAGGCTACAAGGAATTTGTTTTGAGAAAGAGTTACAGATAAGTGGTGTTTGTTTGTTATTATTATATAAACTTTCTTTTATTTATGAAATTCATATTTTGTTGTATCTTTCTCATGAGGTCTGAATAGTTTTCTTCGTCTTTCTCCCTACTCTGAGATATGGTGAAATGAAGAGATAATTTGGATGTGCCAATTTTAAAATATAAAATAAATTGTGATGATTTTTCCATTTTATTCTTAATTTACTTTTCAATCTGGCCAATTGAAATGTTAAAATCTGTTGTGAAACTTATGATCCGTGAAATGGAGTATGAGTTCTACAACAAAGTAAGAATCACATTCAATTTTATGAAGGACTGTTTTGTTCATGGAATTGGGTGCAAATAAATAGGAAAATTCATATTATTGGGCAAAAAATTGCCCAATTTGGTTTTAATTTTTAAGGACTAAAGCGAAAGTTAGCTTCAAGGGAAGGGAAGTGAGAGCCTCTATCCTCCCAGCTCAACCATGAATTTAGAGACTAAACCTAAGATTTGCCAACGATTTTCTATAACACTTGACTAAGGGTAGAGAATTAAAATTGCTCATATTTGGACAATACAAATTCAAACCATTTATCTCTCATTTAACCAAAAATTCATTGTAGTGGGAAAGATGTTTTCTCATATATGATAACTTTATCATAGAAACATAGTTTGGTAGTTATAGTTTAACTTTACTTTACAATCTTGCTCGTAGTTGATAATTTAGTTCTAATAGCACCTTAAACATTTGAAATTAATATAGTAGACTTTCTTTATTATTGTGAAATTCCTAATTTAAATTACCATCTCGAATTTAAACATTCCCCGTGGGATCAATATTTCAGGCTTAAATAGAATGATCTGTATTACTTGATAACAATACATATACTTGCGTAGAATCCCAACATAAATTGCTTCAATTTCTTATCAATAAACAACAAACCCTATTTTTTGCATCGCTGCAAAGCGGAGTCATCTTCATTATTTTTACACAATTAAAATTTTATCGGATCTTGTTTTTGAGCCGTTGCTGGGGATTGGTAACGGTAAATTAAATAAAATTGGTAAATTAGAAAATTTAGTGATAAATATATGAAAAAAATATAAAAAAATTAAAAATCATAAAAAAAAAAATCATTTAAGAGTATTTTTAAGAAAATTTTCTTTGCTTTTTATTTTTGTTTATGTGTAGTGTTGGATTTGAAGGTTTTACCTTAAGATTCAGTATTAGAATGTACTATTAGAAAAGTTTAAAAATAACAAAAAAAATTAGAAATTTGAACGAAATGGTGAATAACTTAGATAATCAAATAAATTAAAATGATAAAGATCTTTAAAAGATTATGCTAATCCTACAGTAGATGAACTTCACTTGACTATTCAAAATCCTAATGTTGTTGCTAATTCATTTAAGCTTAAACCTGATATTATCTAAATGATAAAAAATAATCAGTTTGGAGGAACACCTACTGAAGATCCTAACTTACATCTTTCTAGTTTTCTTGAAATATGTGCTACTTTTAAATATGATGGAGTGTCTAATGATACTGTAAGGCTCAAATTTTTTTCCTTTTTCATGAAGGGATAAAGCTAAAGCTTGGTTAAATTAACTAGCATCTAGATCTATCAGAACTTAGGGAGAACTATCATAAAAATTTTTGGCTAAATATTTTCCACCCTTGAAAACTGCTAAGCTTAGATTACATCTTTTTGTTAGTTCGAAGAGAAATCAATATATGAAGCCTAGAAAAGATTCAAAGATCTCCTTAGGAGATGTCCACACCATGTTTTACCAGATTTGTTAATAATTCAAACTTTTTTAAATGGATTAGTAGGATCACTTAGATCATTAATGTCAAAATCTTTTGATGAAGCATATTCTTTAATAGAGAAAATGTCTAATAACAATTTTCAATGGCCCTCTGAATGGGTAAATCCAAAGAGAGTAGCTAGTATTCATGATTCTGATGCGATGTTTATTTTAACATCTCAAATTGCTGCTATATCAAAAAAGATTGATCAAATTGGAGTGAACTATTCTCAAATACTACAAGTGTTAGAGGAAAATTCCCTAGGGTAGATAATTGATAATCAATCGTCTTATGAAACTTTGAATGTTATAAATAATAGAAATAATAATCCTTATTCTAATTATTATGATCCTGGATAAAAAAAATCACCCTAATTTTAGTTGGAATGATTATAATAATTTGGTGAACCCCTCAGAAAATTCAAATAACCATGGGAATCCTAACTATAAACCTTATTATGCTCATGGATTTAACAATAACTCACAAGTTAAGGAGAAGGAGTTGACTATGGAAGAAGTAATGTTGAACATGAGAAATCAAATACAAAATCAAGGGGCTGTAATTGAGAATATTGAAAATCAATTAGGACATATTACTATTTTACTTAGTAACAGACCTTCAAAGGACATATTACTATTGCACTTAGTAACAGACCTTCAGGACCTTCAAAAATTCTTTTGATACTATTGAAGTTAATCTAAAAGATCAAAATAAGGATCAAATTAAAGTTATTCAATTACAAAATGGAAATAAGAATCCAAAGAAAACTTAAGTTGAGGAGGAGAAGGTAGAAATTGAAAGCAAAGCGATGGTAGAAATTGAAAGCGATAATGATGAAAATAAACCAATACAAATTTTTTTAGAAAAACTGTTACCTATGTTTCCTCAACGATTGAAATAGAAGAATAAAGATAAACAATTTACAAGATTTTTGGAATTTCTTAAAAAGTTAACGATAAATATTCCTTTCATAAATATTCCTTTCAATATTCCTTTCATTGAAACTTTGGAACAAATGTCAAGTTATGTGAAATTTATGAAGGATATACTAAACAAGAAAAGGAAGTTTGTAGATCGCGAGAACATTGCACTTAGTGAAGAGTGTAGCACTATTATTTAAAAGATCCTGGTAGTTTTACTATACCTTGTGCTATTGATGAAATTTTTTTTGGAAATGTCTTATGTGATTTAGGAGCTAGTATTAACCTAATGCCTCTATCAATTTTTAAGCCTTTAGATTTAGGAGAGATTTCCCCTACTACTGTAACTTTTCAGTTAGCTGATCGATCAATAAATTATCCTAAATGAGTTATAAAAGATGTATTAGTGAAAGTGGATAAATTTATTTTTCCTGTAGACTTTATTGTATTAGGTATGGAGGAAGATAAAGAGATTCCTATTATTTTGGGGAGACTATTTCTTGCAACAGGGAGAGATGTGATAGATGTGCAAAAAGAGAATTAAATAATCAGAGTCAACGATCATGAAGTAACATTTAATATTGCAAAAGCTATGAAATATCCTGCAATAGAAAAAGATAATGAATGTTTTAGAATGGAAGTTACTGATTATCTAAGTAATGAGCGATTTAAGGAAATGTTTGAAGAAAACTTAAAGAAAGAAGAGTATTTTGAGAATGAGAATGAAATAAAAGAAGAGAATTTAGATTATGTTCAGGAAAAACTTGAAACTTTAGATGTTTTAGAAAATGATAATAAAAATCATATTCCTTCAAGTATTAAACCACCTGAACTTGAACTGAAAGTATTACCTGCCCATTTAAAATATGTGTTTTTAGGAGATTCATCTACATTGTCTGTTATTATATCTTCTGATTTAACTGAAATTCAAGAACAAAAATTAGTAGAAATGTTGAAAAGATATAAAAAGACCTTTGGATGGACTTTAGTAGATATTAAAGGAATTAGTACTTCAATTTGTATGCACAGAATTCTATTAGATGAACAATATGAACATAACACTGATCCTCAGAGAAGATTAAACTCAATAATGAAAGAAGTTGTTAAAGTTTTAAAATGGTTAGATGTTTAAACCCAATATGTTTAAACTCAATATGAACCTAACGCTGATCCTCAAAAAATTAGTAGAATTGTTGAAAAGATATAAAAAAGCCTTTGGATGGACTTTTCTCACCAGCTTCTTTCAACTTGAAATTGAATTTCTTAATAGCCCAATAAGTTTTATGCTCCAATTTTACTGGTAAGTGACAAGTCTTTCTAAAAATTAATCTGTATGAGGACATTCCTACAGGTGTCTTATAAGCTGTCCTGTATGCCCATAATGTTATATTTAATTTAACAAACCAAACCATTTTATTAGGATTCACACTTTTTCAAAAATTCTTTTATATTCATGATTAGATACTTATGTCAAACCACTAGTCTAAGGATGATAAGCAGTTGTAATTCTATGCATTATATTATAGTTTTCCTCCAATCTCGCAATTATTACATTTCTAAAATGAGATCCTTCATTAGTAATGATTACTATCAGCATTCCATATCTTGTGAAAATATTTATAATTAAAAATTTTGAAACACTCTGAGAATCAAATCAAGGTAAAATGATTACTTCTATCCATTTTGAAACATAATCCACTGTAATTAATATATAAACATTTCCAAATGAAGGTATAAATGGTCCCATAAAATCCAAGACCCATGCATCAAAAATTTTAATTTCCAAATTAAAATTTAGAGGCATTTCATTTCTTTTTGAAATATTATTAACTCTCTGACACTGATCACTTATTTTTATATATATTAAAATCTCTAAATAGAGAAAAATCTAGATTGAAAAATTTTATGAACAATTCTATCATTCTCAAAATGACCTCCAAATTCAGAATCATGACATTTTTAGATAATTTCTTGAATTTCTTTGTAAGGCACATATCCTTTCATTACTAAATCCTTAAATTGTTTATATAAATAAGGGTCATCTAAGAAAAAGATTTTGCATCATGAATGAATTTCTTTTCATGTTGTTTTATTAGTCTAAATGGTAAAATACCACTAACAATATAATTTACAATATCAGCATACGACGGTATTTCCCATCCTTTTACAACATAAAGTTATTCATCAGGAAATGTTTCATTAATTTCTTTTTTTAAATCTAGTATTTCTTCCTGGTCTGGCTTAGATAGATAATAAACAATTTGATTATTAGTCCCTTTCCTATAAACTACTATAAAATCAAACTCTTGCATCATAAGTACCCATCTAATAAATCTTGGTCTCACATCCTTCTTTTGCATTAAATAGTTAATAGTCGAGTGGTCAGTATGCTGGTCAGTATGCTGGTCAGTATGCACAACATATTTAGCTCCAATTAGATATGACCTAAACTTATCAAAAGCATAAACAATAGCTAATAACTCTCTTTCGGTAGTGCTATAGTTAGTTTGAGCATCATTAAGAGTCTTACTAGCATAGTATATGACTTTAAAATCTTATCATATCTTAGCTCTAATACAACTCCAATTGCATAAGCATTAGCATTACAAATTAATTCAAAAGGTTCTCCCAATTAGGTGAAACAATTATAGGAGCAATGATCAATTTTTCCTTTAAATTTTCAAAGGCTTTAAGGCAATCTTGGTTAAAGTCAAAATTTGTATCTTTTTCCTGAATTTAACAGAAAGGCTTTATAATTTTTGAAAAATCATCTATCGCCTGTAAAATCTAACATGTCCTAAAAAGCTCCTAACTCCTCTTACAATAGTAGGTGGAGGTAGGCTTGATATAACCTAAAATTTTGCAGGATCTACTTCCATGCCATTTTCTAAAATTTTACGCCCAAGCACAATTCCTCCTGCAACCATAAATTGACATTTTTCCCAATTTAATACGAGATTAGTATTTTCACATCGTTTGAGAAATTTCTCTAAATGATTTAGACATATTTCAAATGAAGTTCCTAATACAAGAAAATCATCCATAAAGACTTCAATCCCTTTTTCAATTAAATCATTGAAAATTGACATCATACATCTTTGAAATGTTGCAGGTGCATTACAAAATCAAAAGGACATTCACCAAAAAGCAAAAGTTTCATAAGGACTAGTGAAAGTTGTCTTCTCTTGATCCTCTGGAGCAATAGGTATTTGATGATAATCAATATATCCATCTATGAAACAAAAATATCTATGCCCAACCAGCCTATCCAACATCTGTTCCAAAAAGGGTAAAGGAAAATAATCCTTTATGGTGGCAGAATTTAATTTTCTATAATATATGTAGATCCACCGTCCAGTGACTTGTCTTGTTGGTATTAATTTCTTATTCTCATTTCTCACTACAGTCACACCTCCTTTCTTCGGAACACAGTGAATTAGACTCACCCAAACACTGTCTGAAATAAGATATATTATTCTAGCATCTAACCATTTTAAAGTCTCTTTCTTAACAACTTCTTTGATCAAAGGATTCAATCTCCTTTGAGGATCAGCTCTTGGTTCATGTTGATATTCCAATAAAATTCTATGCATACAAATTGAAGGATTGATTCCTTTAATATCAATTAATGTCCATCCAAAGGCTTTCTTAAATCTTCTCAAAGTTTCCAACAACTTTTGTTCTTGCGTATCAGTTAATCTTGAGGATACTATAATAGGTAATGTAGATAAATCTCCTAAAAATGCATACTATAAATGTGTAAGAAGTGTTTTTCAGTTCTAGTTTAGGTGGTTTCTCTATGGATGAAATCTAATTTTTATTAATTTCTGTATAGTCTAACATTTCAATTTTTTCCTGAACATAATCCAAATTTCCTTTACTCACTTCTGTAGACTCATCTTGAATTTTATCCTCATCTTGATATTCCAAATATTCCTTTTCAATTTACTTTTTAAATGTCTTCTTGAAATATTCATGGCTTAAATATTTGTTAATATTCATTCTGAAACATTCAATATCTTGCCCTTTTATAAGGTATCTCATTAATTTTGCAATATTAAATGTAACTTCTTGATCACAAACTCTCATAGTTAGTTCTCCTTTCTGCTTATCTAGCAAAGTTCCTCGAGTGGCGAGGAAGGGTCTTCCTAAAATGATAATTTTTTTTTATCTTCCTCTATATATAATATAATAAAATTCATAAGAAAGATAAATTTATCAACTTTTACCAAAACAACTTCAATAACTCCTTTAGGACAGGTAATCGAACGATCAGCTAACTGAAGAGCTACAGTTGTAGGGGAAATATCTCCTAAACCCAACCTTCTGAAAATTGATAAAGGCATTAGCTTTATACTATCTCATAAATCACATAAAGCTTTTTCAAAAATTATTTTGCCAATACACAAGGAATATTAAAACTTCCAGGATCAGTAAGTTTTTTAGGATGCTTCTTCTAAATTATAGCACTACACTCTTCCCTGAGTGCAGCTGCCTCATTATCTACAAACTTTTATCTACAAACTTCTTTTTTCTTCATGAATTTCACATAGCTTGGCCTTTCTTCATGAACTTCACATAGCTTGGCCTCACATAGCTTGGCCTTTGTTCCAAGGCTTCAACAAATGGAATGTTTATCATCAATTTCCTTAATATCTCCAAAAATTTAAAAAATTGGTTATATTTATTTTTTTGCTTCAATCTTTGAGGAAATGGAGGTGGTGATCTTTCTATTTGATTTTCATTATTTTAATAGAACATTCTGACTCAAAATGAGAATCTTCACCAAATTTTTCATTTTTCACCTCATCTTTTTCAACTTCACCTTCCACTTCTTTTTGAACTCTGTTTTCTGATTCTTTTCCACTTCTCAATTGAAAAACCTTAATTTACTCTTTATTCAGATCTTTAGGATTTACTTCAACATTACTAGGTAAAGTTCCTAGGTGTCTATTGCTAAGTGAAGCACTAATACATCCTAATTGATTTTCCATGTTTCTAATTGCAGGTCCTTGACTTTGTAATTGACTTCCCTTTCGCAATATCAATTCTTCCATAGACAACTTTTTCTCCTTACTTTGCATATTATTAAAACCTGGAGGGTAATAAGGTTTATAAGTTGGATGTTATTGATTATTAGAGTTTTCCAATGGGTTTGCAGTGTTGTTTCCCCATTGCGGATTTGTAGCATTAGAGTTATTGTCACTCCAACTAAAATTTGGATGATTCTTCCAACCAAGATTATAATTATTAGCATAAGGATTATTAGAACAATTATTTATTGCATTTAAGGTCTCATAAGAAGATTAAGATTTTATCATTTGTTTCCTCAAGCAAAGGTGATGTCTGAGAATAATTCATTCCATATTGATCTATCCTCTTTGATATAACTGCTATTTGGGCAACTAACATAGATATTGCATCACAATCATGAATACTAGCTTCTCTTTTTGAATTTACCCTTTTAGAGGGTCATTAAAAATTATTAGTAGCCATCTCTTCACTTAAATAATACGCTTCATCAAATGGTTGTGACATTAATGCTCCACTAACAACAGCGCCAATTATCAATCTAAGAGATCCAACAAATCCATTATAAAAAGTTTGAATTATTAACCAATTTGGCAACACATGGTGTGGACACTTCCTAAGGGAATGTGGACAATCTTTAAATTTTTCTCAGGCTTCATAAATTGATTATCCTTCAAATTGACAATAAGATGTAATATTATTTCTAAGCTTAGCAGTTTTTAAAGGTGAGAAATATTTAGATAAAAAATTTTTGTGATAAGTCTTCCCAAGTTCTAATAGATCCCGGTGTTAATGAGTTTAACCACATCTTAGCTATATCCCTTAGTGAAAACGAAAAAAATCTAAGTTCGACAGCATCATTCAACACTCCATCTATTTAAAAGTAGCACATAATTCTAGAAAACTAGCAAGTTGTAAATTAGGATTTTCAGTTGGTTTTCTCTCAAACTGATTATTTTGCACCATTTGGATAATAGCAGATTTAAGCTCAAAAAAAATCACAACTACATCAGGGTTTTGTATACTCAAATGAATTTTTTCTGCTGTAGGATTAACATAATCTCTTAAAGGTCTCTGATGATTTTCATTTTCATTTCCAGCATTACTTAAATTGCAAGTCATTTTGCTAATATGATCTATTTCTTTTTGTTGTTTTCAAATTTTTTTAATAGTTCTTTCTAACTCAGAATCGTAAGACATTAATTCTTTCAGATCTTACACTACACACATCTAACACTATGCATAAATAAACATTATAAGAAATAAAATAAGCAAACACACTAATATATGAAAATATTCAAACTAAGCTACAAACACTTTTTTTTTAAGTTTAAAATAAAAATAATTTAAATTATAAAATAACTTACTGCTATTTTTCGTTACTTTCCCGACAACGACCCCAAAAACTTGATACGAGTCGATTTAGTTTGTTAATTTTGTAAATATCTTTCAATATTACAAAATACACACGCCAGATACAATATTAAATATGCAAATTAATCTAAATAAAAATAACTTTAATGAAAATATTTTTATCTTCTAAAAATCTTTAAACTGCCAAATCCCCTATAAATAACGCAAGTATACGTATCACTCAAGTGTATCACTCAAGTAAAAAAGGGCTCTAATAGAGTCTTAGATATCATTCCCACAAGGAAGTTAGGAATGACTATTAGTAAATTCTTAGTAGAGAATGTTCTGTTGGCCCAAGAATTAGTGTTGGATCTGGATAAGCATTGCAGAGGTGGGAACCTAATACTTAAATTCGATATTAGAAAGGCTTATGATACCATCAACTGGGAGTTCATTGAGGAAGTGATGTATGTTAAGGGATTTACTGAACAATTTATCTTGTTGATACATAGATGGCTAAGAAACAACTCTCAATCAGTGTTTATTAATGGTAAATCTCATGGTTTCTTCACTTCATCTAGAGGAATCAAGCAAGGTGACCCATTATCTCCTACTATATTCATTATTGCTTTTGATTACCTCTCTAAACTCTTGAATCAACTTATGGTTTCATCCCCTCATACACTCTACAGTGATAGATCAAACATTGTTGTGAATCATTTAGCATTTGCTGATGATGTTATTATTTTTGCCAAAGAAACCAAGCCAGTTGTTAAATTGGTTCTTCAATGCATGGAGAAGTTTCAGGAATGTTTTGGTATGCAATTCCATACTAAGAAATGCCTATTGGTGTTCAGCAAAAAAGTTAAACCTGAATTTAAGCATTGGATTGTTGACCTTAGTGGTTTCAGTTCCAGCGCTCTGCCTTTAAAATACCTGGGTACTTTGTTATTGAAGGGGAAAATAAGGCAAGTCCAATTTGATGAGTGTATCACCAAAATTCAGGACAAACTGAACTGCTGGGCTAACTCATTCCTTTCCAACGGGGGTAGAGTTACTCTTCTTAAAAGTGTCTTGACAACTCTTCCATCTTATATCTCTCAGGTCTCTGTAATGAATAAATCAACCCAGTTAACTCTGGAAAGAATGTTTAATAGATTCCTATGGGCACGTCAGAGGAAACAAATGCATTGGACCAGGTGGCAAAAACTTTGTGGAAGCACTAGAGCTGGTGGGTTGGGTTTCAAAAGTATCAAACAAATCTCCCAAATCAACTTCTGTAAGCTTTGGATGATGTTCAGAGCTCAAAGTTCTCTTTGGGCTAAATTTTTGAAGGGTAAATACTGTAGAGAAATGCATCCTTCCCTTGTCACTAAAAGACTTGGTGATTCCAGGGCCTGGACTAATATGCTTAAAGTAAGGACACAGACTGAAAACTTATTTATTTGGAAATTGGGAGAGGGTAAGCTTAATATTTGGTTGGATAATTGGACTGGTGATAGCTTAATCAACCCTTCATCTACTTCTCACTTTAATCCTGCAACTTAGGTGGCTGAGTTATGGCTCAATGGTGATTGGAATCAGCAAGCTTTACAGAATATACTGGATAACAGAACCATATAGAAAGTCTTGAAATGCAGCATTGATAGAGATAGTAAAGATAAACTGATTGTGAAAAAGAAGGTGTCCCAGTATTTATCTGCAACCATAGCTAACTTCTGCTTTCCTCAACAAGAAGTCATTTGGAGCAAATGTGTGTGGAATAAATTCCTATCCCCTTCTATGTCTTTTTTCTCTTGGAGATTACTCCATGGCTTTCTACCCATAGATGACATACTAAAGTTAAAAGATTTGAGAGGTCCTTCTAGATGTGGGTTCTGTAAATCCCAAGAGGAAACTATTCAAAATTTATTTTTTCATTGTTCCATAGTTCAACAAGTTTGGAATTGTTTAATGCCCAAACTGAAGTTAGATAATGTTCATCTATCTTGGAGTGATTTCTCTCTTAGTTGGAAGGATTCCTGTGAGGTAGCTGCCATCATTGCTACCAACTGCATCAACTACCTGCAGAAATTATATTGTCATGGGAAGCTTCCTGAAATCCTTTACAGTACTTCCTACAGTCTTCCCAGAAAAATCAAGTATGCACTTATTCATTGGGTTTCTCCCCCAAAGGGTGGAATTAAAGTTAATACTGATGGAAGTTTTTCTAATCCTTATGTTAGTATTGGAAGGGTGTTCAGAAGTGACAATGGGAAGTGTTTACTCTTCTTCCATTCTCCTGTTAGAGCTAAGGATCCTCTGGAAGCTGAAACTCTGGCTATTTTCTGGGCTATGTTTATGGCCCAAAAGTGTGGTTTCTCCTCAATAATCATAGAATCAGATTCCAGGGTCCTAATTAATATCATTGAAGGGATGATACCTACTCCATGGTACCTACTGCATTGGATCCGAAATATTCACTCCTTAGGAGAGGGTATTTGCACCTCTTTCTCCCATATATTGAGAGAAGGTAATAGGCCTGCCCATTGGCTAGCTAATGTTGTCCTTCATTCTGAGCTCCCTTGGGTAGGCATCTCTCCTACCCCCCACTTAGATTTATTGCTGAGAGGAGACCTTGTAGCTCTTCCTTTCATTAGAGTTTTTTCTGATTAATCTTTTGGAAGGGACTCCTATTCTCCCTTCTCTTAAACTCTCTATTTTTTCTATTTAATGAATTAGGAGCCACTGTCTCCTTTTTTTAATATATATATATATAGATTGTTTTGTTATCAGTTCAAATTGTATTGTGTCAAATAAGAGCATACCTATTCTTTACCCTTTGGACCAAGCATAAAGAACATTGACTAATCCTATGCTTGGTCCCTAATTACGTGGTTAGGCTGGGAGGATACTGGCTTTCACTTCAAAGCTCCCACTACTTCCTCACCTGAGGGCTAACAGTCTCGCATCAGTTTCCAATCAACTAGACTAAATTGGGGATTTTAATCAGTCACCTTAAAACCTCTAATTTTGCATCATTTTGCATCCAACAAAGTATAATCCAACAAAGTATATTTTCTTATTTATCTTCACTCAACTCCATGGATGACATCCTCTCCTATGAAATTAAATGTGATTCTCACTATGTTGTAGAAATCATAGCCCTTGCGGTACATAGGTTTCTCTTGCGGTACATGTGTTTCTCAACATATTTTAACAATTATCAAAAAGTAAATGAAGGGTAAATGAAGGTCAAAGTTCAAATCATTACAAATTATTGACATTTAAAACTATATAAAATAAAATCAATTCTTCACAAAACTATATCTCAAAGTAGAGAGAAGAATAAAGATGATTACTCTGAATTCATGAGAAGGATATGAAAAAACACGAATTTCATATATAAAGGCAAGTTTATAAAACAAAAGAAATAAAAGACACAACTTATCTCACGATTATTCTAAAGCAAATCTCTAGAAGTTCTCTTCAATTCTTTCTCTCCTTACAAGCACTCTCAATTCAAAATTCCCCCTCTTCTATTAAAGGCTACCTCCCTACAAATAGTATTCGAAATTCCCTCCAGAATTCTATCCAAATTTAACCCTTTTGAATTCAAAAGACATGTCAATTGATCTAAGAGACATATCCGACATATCCCTTCATGACATATCCCTTCATGAAAGAACCTTCCAAAGTGTTTAGATGCATTAAATTACTCTAAGGGGTGTTTAGAACAAGTGTCCATTTGAAAATTTGTGCTTAATTTGTTATGAAACACCTTAATCTGCAAAAAGTTGTCTATGGCGCTTTTGGCATCAATTCTGGTGCATCTGGTGCCAGCTTGCTTAAGTCCACGTTGTTCTGGGTTTTGGCACTTCAAGTGCCAAATCTAGTGCATCTAGCACCAGCTCTCTATCAAATGGCCCTTCTGGCGCCAATCTGGCGCATCTAGCATTAGCTCTCTGTAAAATGGCGCTTCTGCGCCAATATGGCTCATCAGGTGCTAGAATTCCCAAAATTCACTGTTTTGGCTCTAAATTTCATCCTTTTTGCTACTTTTGCTCCAAATGCCTAAAATTGATATACGTGCAACATAAACATAAAAATACCCTTCTTTAAGTGTAATATCACCAAAAATGAAAATAAAATGTATACTTAAAACAACATATTATTTTGGTGTATCACCTACCAGGGACCGTTAGTTCCAACTTTAGAACAAATTGGTAAAGGATCTAGTCTGTCACCTAGAAACACCAATTCTACGTCCATCAAAACTAATCTCCCTATATATTTTCACTATCCTTAGATTTTGGTTCCCCTCCTTGTAAGATTAGTGTGGTACTCGCTATTTGGGTGAAATAATAGCCTTTCCGAGTCTTTATGTTTTGCAATAGATTTTAACATTATAAGTGATTAGTTAGTAGAGTAAATTAATAACTGATAAAAATACCATCATAATTTTGAAATAAAAGAAATCTTCAAACCATTCTAATCCCACACATGATTAATTCCCATCACAAGGAGAAAAGTACGGAAAAATACTCACAAAGCATGAAGAAAACACAATAGAAAACTTCATTAGAATCAAAGAAAATTCACTAGAAAAGTGTTTACAATAATTATAAGATAATGAATAACACAATGCTTAGCTTTTTTCCTCTGAAAGAAAGATAAAACTACCTCCAAAAAAGTATACTACTGATCCATGCAATGTTCATACAATTCCTTACAGATATCTTTCGAAATCCCTCACCAATCTCTCTAGAAAAGGTAGAAATCTAAGTTTTCTACTCCTATATATGACCTTTGGACGTTCTTGGAGTTTCCAACAGTTTGAAATGCTAAAAGGTGCCTTCCCAAGTGCCAAATGGTGCTTAAAAACTACCAAAATTTAGCAATAACTGTCCAAAATGGTTAATGGCGCTATGACACCAGAATCAGCACTATGACAAATATTTCACAATGTGACTGGTGCTATAGCACTAGTTTGGGCACTATGGTGATTTTAAAAGTTGGGACGGCTCCAATTCACTCTATTTTGTCTCGTTTCAGCTTCATTCTACTCTAAGTGTTATACCTACAAAATAAACATAAAAATAACCTTTTTTAAAAGAGTAATTTCATTCAAAAACATGTGTTAAATGTAAAAGAGATTTAAGTATAGAGAGACATATCAAAATGTGCCAGATCATAATTTTTTCCTTGCTCAATTTGTCTCCAAACTACACCATTTTCACTTGATATTTGCTAAAACTCCTTTGCTTGCACCTGTAATCAAAAGCATGCAAAATACCTTCCATTAAAGTGCAATATCATTAAAAATGAGTGTGAAATGTATATAGAAAAATAAGTAATTTTTAGGTGTGTCAATTCACTCAAACTTAAATGTTACTTGCCCTGAAGTAACACTATAACTTTAAAAACTTTGTTGATTTGAGGTGGTGGGTTTCAGTAGATTTTCCCATAATTTTGTCAAAAATTTCTTATATTGTTACCCGACCTACAATTACACAATTATTTTAGTTCTGAAATATACTCAAAAGCTTGACCTAATTCATATTAAGTGGCTAGTGTGCAAAATTAACTATTATATAAAGTTGATAAAATGCTTTACACACTATAATTACTATGCAAGTATAAGTATCATTTCAAGTAATATAGGGCTCTAATGGAGTCATAAGTATCAATCCCATAAGGGTAGACAAAACTTTTATAAGATGACTTTAGTAAAATACTCTTTAAACTACAGTAAACTTATATAAGAAATGATAAGAAGTTTTGTGTATTACCTAATCCTATAGAATTAAAAGTAATGATAAGTATGCTAAGAAAATGAAGAATGTAAATGCAAGACAATCTAAAAGGGCTAAAAATATAAAGTTACTACTAAGAAATTCTAATTAATGGTGTATAGAAGAGTTCAAATTTATATAAAACGTCCTTCCTCTTGTAATGAGTTTATAATAAGTGTAGGATTCTAATAGTTTTTAAATATAATTATTGTATTGTGTCAAATATGAGCATACATATTATTTACCCTCTCTCGAGTGGATAAAGAACATTTGCTAATCCAGAGTTAAGTCCTTAAACCTATGGTTAGGCTGGTAAGATACTAGTTGTCACTCTAGAGTTCCCACTTACCCCCACCTGAAGGCTAATATCTAGCTTTAGTTTCCAAATAATTGGATCAAATTAGGAATTTTAGTCAGTCACTCTAAAATCTTTGATTTTACACCCATCAAAACTTATTTGCCTATTAAATTTACACTTAGCCCTATGAGCTACATTCTCATCCTTTCGAGTCATTATGTTTCATAATAGATTTAAGCAAATTAGTTAGAAAGATTGATAAGTAAATTAAGCATAGAGTTTAAATCATAAAAAATTATTGAATTAAAAACACTTCTATTAAACTTCATTCTCACACATAATCATTCCTCATTTCACAAATAATAATTCCACATTTCAAGAAGAAAGAAAAAGAAAACTACTTAGATTTCATGGGGAAGAAACAACAACACATGGATTTATAGATAAATATAAGTTTATAAAACAAAACTAAGTAAAATAAACAAAATACACAAATTATCTCAAACACCTTCATGCAATCATTCTAGTTCCTTTGAATCACACACTCTCTTTACAATTCCACTCCAATCTCACTTAGAACTATAGTGAAGAAGATATCTCTCATTTCTTCTCTTCTTCTCCAAATCTATGCAAGCCTCCAAGAGTTTCTCCTCTCTCCAAGAAGACTCTCTTCTCTCTAAGAAGACTCCCCTTCTCTCTCTAGACTGACTTTGGAATCTCCAGAAGTCTCTTTAAATAGAGCGCTCAAAATCACTAAGAGTTACTTTAAGCACTCCTTCAAAATTCATTCGTGTTCATTAAACCATCTAGAAAAATCGTCTCCGGCGCCTAAGAGCTAGGTCAACATTGGCCTTGTTGCTTCCTTTGACTCCAAATTGCTCTATTTTCATTCTATTTGCTCCACTTGTTCCATATAGTGTACTTACAACCAAAAACATCAAAAATACCTTTCATTAAAGTGTAATATCATTGAAAATAGGCATTATATGTGCAACTAAAAGTAACATATTTTAGGCATGTCAAAATCCCCCAAAATTAATCTTTACTTGTCCTCAAGTAACTTATTTCTTCTGAAAAACTAAATATGTTAACATGTTAAAGACCCCTATAGTTTTGTCCCATAAATGTGGTAGTTATAACTTCAGAAAAATTCTAGTAATTCAAGCTAGAAATATGGCATAAGAAGATTTTGTAATCAAGTCTAGGAATTCTAATTTTTTATTCATTTCAAAAATAATTGTAGTTCAGAAAACATAGAGATCTCATAAAAATAGCAAATAGAATTTGAGAGAACTATACTAGTAAAGGTAAACTAATACTTTTAGGAAATAAAAGCTCAGAACTGTAATAAAGCCTCCTTCTTTAAGATAATTCAAGTGAAGCTTTTATAGTTGATTTTATCTTTTTTTATTTTAACTTTCATTTTTTTTATTTTCTTTTTTTTTTTTTTTTCTTTCTCTTTTCTTTTTTTATTTCTTTTCTTTTTTACATTCATGATCATTTTTAATCCTTTCTTTTCTTTTTTTCAGTGAGGATTACTATATATAGATTAGCCTTTAATGATTTTGAACTTCACTATCCTCCTTCTAAAATTAAAAACTTATCACATTTCTTTACCTTAATTATTTGTATTAGTTTTTAAAAATGAATTTTCATAGTCTCAATTTTTTAAAGTACAGATCTAAGATCTTCAGTATTTTGAAAAGACAATTTCTTTTCTACTTTAAATAGTAAAATCTTATCCCTATTCTCCTTTACTTAATATCTTAATTCTTAGATCTAACATTTATCATCAATAATTTACTTAAGTTTACGACAACATTTATAGAATAAAAAAAATACAGTTCTCTAAAAATAACATCACATACCCCATATTACTTTAAAAAGATATTTTCTTTGAATATAGTTTCATAAGGACAAAAAAAACTAGGTTTTTCAAAAGCTTTTCTTCCTCCCCCAAACTTAAATATTTTTTAATAGGTTAAAACATTTAGGACAAAAAATATAGAAGTAGGAAGAATAATTTTTAAAAAGTTTTTTTTTCTATGAAGGGTTTAACATGAAAGTATGCAGTATCGAAAGCAGGTATACAACAGCGGTAGAGCTTAATTAATATGTATATAAAAAAAAGAAATTGCTAGGTATAGGAGTTCTCTAAACATAACAAACATACATAACAACAGTAGTGTAGTAAAACTATCGATAGTGCAGTAAAAATAAATAACTAGTATAAGCAAACAAGCAGTGATAAATCCAAATCAAAATCAAACCAAAACAACTACTACACCTAAGAGTACAAAACATCTAACAACTTAAATAAAAATATCTAAAGAAACATAAAACACAACACTCATAACATAAATTCTATTTCTCACCATCATCTCCATCCATTTCATTGCCATTCTCCTTATCCTCATCCATATAATTCTGTGGTTGATAGTCTAGAAATGGAGGATTGGATGAAAACTGAATATCATGATCTCCTCGAAGAAAACTCATTAGAGATGTATTGAAACTCATGTCATAATCATGTTTGACTTTCAAATATCCTTGAACATGATCAACCTTATGGTTGATATCAGTCAATTTACTTTGTAGATATGCAATATCATGCAACAGTGCCTGATAATCATTGTGAAGATCATCCAGAGTGGTTGAATATTTAGTAGCACCACCTGAGGTAGATGGTCTGGAAGTGGAGGTAGAAGGAATATCTAAACTTATCTCAATCTAGCATGCAGTTCATATACATGTACATTAGTTCTGCTAATTGGTTCAAGAGGTTGTAATAGCTCTTCCTAATTCTCATATCATACTCCTAATTGCTTACACAATGTAAAAAATTAGGGCGGGGTAACCTAAACCTCCAATGGTTCCACCTCTAGAAGAAATATTCTAATAAATTAGTGATCCAATATCTATAGTTTTCATTTGTTGAATGCAAAAGTTCAAGGATGCTCTCTCCTTAGTAATCTCATTGAAATGTTTTGAAGGAAGAAGTCATGCAGAAATGAAATAGTGTCATGCCTTGAAGGGTGTATTTAACATTGAGGCAAAGAATTTTACTCATTCTTAATTTTCTAAACTCCCCTTCCATCAGTCAAAAATTAAATCACCTCATCTAACTGCGACTCAGTATGCTCAAATGAAGAGTAATTGTAGTTTGGTATATTTGGCAACTGGTAAAAGTGTAAAATCCACACTTCTTCCTTGAACATATACATACTCACCAGAGGCTTCTTAGAGGTTGGCGTAAAAATCCTAGGAAACAAAGATTACTGCCACATTGGTGAAGTAACACAAACTTTCCCAATGTCGGGTTATGATCAAACTTTCAACAGCTTCTCCATGATTGAAGAAAACTCTCTCTTAAATCAAATTTTTAGTAGTGAGAAGATCATTATTTCAGTACTGAGCATTCTTATTGACATATTTCTTAGAATCAAACACTTCTCTTCCTTTTCCCCTCTTAGTTTTAGGAGCCATAATCTATCAAGATTCAAGAAAAACTCCACACATTTTTCTATGGTACAAATCTTTCCACCATGGATTCTTCACTCATTTCTTCCATAAATCCAAAAATTTGACACTTGAGCAATGTGAGATGAATCCATGGTGAATATAAAAAAATTTTGCATTAAAGTGAAGCTCTTACCTTATGGAGATCAAATCCATAGTTTCTAAGCCAAGACCTCTGCCTAAAAACTAAGATTTGAGAAGCCCTTGGAAAGCCCCACACTCAAATTCATGAAAATCAGGAGGAAGAAGATGATGGTTTTAATGAACATCAGGTTCTAAAGCCTTAACCATTGGTTTAGGTGAACCGACACTTAGGCGCTAAGTTCTGGGGCCTAAGCGCCAGGTTCTCGGGTTTCTGGCTTCCTAGGCGTCAGTGCCCAAATTTTAATTTTTTATAAAATTTTAACAACAAGCACTGCACACTAAGGCATAACAAACCCTGGTAAGCCTAATTCAACATTTTTTAACATCATCCAACATCTAATTTTTATAAACATTAACAATTACTTATATTCAAATATAAATACAATCCCCATACAAACACACATTATAATTCACTCACAGCTTTTAAAACAATCCTTATAAATTCAAATATTAAGCACATTAGCACAAAAAAATATTAGAAAGCCTACAAGCACACATCAGAGCTAATACTCTATGGAACCAACAACTTTCAAACACATATCAAAGCTACTAAGAAAAATTCACTACATATTATCATCAACCTCACTATCCACTTCTTTAATATCTCCAAGAAATTAATGCACGTGCAAGCTGTAGAAGGGATAGTTTATGAATTCCTCAAATCTTTCTCGATCCAAAAATTCTTCTTATACATTTGAATCTGTGCATCATGGAGTACATCAACATGATTTGACTATTATTTCATATGTCAATCCAGATGATCAAACAAATCAGTGATGTTACTGATCCTATTGTGAATCATTGACATCTCCTTTTTTATATTCCCTATTTCCTCCAAGATAGTAGCCAAACAATCTGCACGTCAAGGTCGTGATGATGTGGAAGGGACTGATCCATATAAGAAATTCCTCCATGTGCCACAAAATTATTGATGTTGTCACACATTAAGATATACTAATCCATGGGCTTCTAGGGAAGAAATAATTTTTTTCCAACTTTCATAAGGGACTTGGGACTGACTACAAATGAAGAAAATAATAGCTGGGTGTCCAAGCTCAACCATAGATCCATTTAGTGCAGCACCAAGGCTAGATCTATAAATAATTGCCCCCACATCAGTAGGTCTTCCAATCTGAATATAATAAAAGAGAATTGCACTTTCTTTTGTTACTTCCTTTATGTTTGTGGGAAGAAGCAACTTGGCAGGAATAAAAAGTGTTAAGGCTTAGATGATAAATTTAACTTGCAGCAGGGAAACAAACCTTGGAATCACTTCTCAAATTACAATGTTCTTCCCTGTCCGTCAGAAGAACTCATTCAGATTGTGTCTAGTCAGAGTGAAGTTAGCACATTCACAAATTGGTACGTCATCCACAAGAATAATTCATTCATCCATGATGGAGTAAAAGGTACTAACTTACTTCAAACACATACCAATCCATGATTTAATCCATGAAGATTTGAATAGAAATACTTCACTACAGATTAACAGCGGCGACAATGGTGTAGGAAAACACTTCCCATTACATTTGCGCAACAATTGCCTCTAACTGACCTCCAGGCATGATAAATCCTCTCTCTAATCAATTTCTTCTTTAACAGAGTTCTATCATCAAGCATTTGCGTATCCTTACTTATAAACTTCTTTCGATCAAAATCTCCAAAAGTTGAACTTGTCAAAGCATTGAAATCCATGAATCTTGAAATGTGATGAAATCTCAAGACTGCCCTCACTCTCAAACCCTTTCATTGATGAAGAACGAAATGAAATGAAGGCTTTGGTGGTTTTTTATGGAAATACTCATAAAAAAATTAATAATTGAAGTATTAGGTAATTCTATAATTATGGCACCTAGGCACCCAATTTGGGCGCATAGGCTCCAGGTTCTCTTGTGATGGTGCCTAGACGCCAGTTCTTGGCGCTTAGGCACCAGTGCACACTTGAAGACTGGTTCTCCTTTAGTCCAAATACATGCCCTAACCTCCCCTAGGTCTTGAATTATTTTGTTTTAAGTAGTAACATAACATGTTCGACTCTCAAACACAAAATACAATGAAGCAAATACACAAATCAAATCCCAACAAATTATACTTAATCCATTCTAATAACTATGAGTTACCTTCCATAAAGAGCTTGATTTAACATCGTCAGCCCGATGTATCCACTACTTACTTGACATGACCCAACAGTAGGATTTCATTAAATATAGGTCTACTTCCATCAAAGTAAGGATTTAACCTATGTCCGTTTACTTTGAAAACTCTATCATTTTTTGGATCCTTGATATTTACAACACCATAAGAAAAGACTTTCACCACAATGATTTGCCCCATCCACTTGAACTTTAGTTTCCCAAGAAATAATTTCAATCTGCAATTGAACAGTAAAACTTTTTATCTAAGTTCTAAATTATTTCTTAAAATTTTCTGATTATGCCATAATTTCATCTTTTCCCTATAAATCTTCGTATTTTCATAAGATTCATTTTTTATCTCCTCATGCTCATTCAATTGCTATAGTCCTTTCTCACTAGTGTCTTTCAAATTATAATTAAATTTTTTGGTAATCCAATGAGCTTTATGCTCCAGTTCTACAAGTAAGTGATAAGTCTTTTCAAATATTAGTATATAAGGGGTCCTTCCTATATGAGTTCTATATATCGTCCTATAAGCCTGCAATGCCCCATCCAGGCTATCAGACCAATCCACCCTATTAGGATAGAGAGTCTTCTCTAAAATTCATTTAATTTCACGGTTGGATAATTTTGTTAGACCACTGGTCTAAGGATGATAAGCAATGGCAATCCTATGTTTAATACTATATTTTATAACTAATGTTTCAATCTTCTTATTTTTAAAATAACTTCAACCATCTATAATTATTACTCTCGACATCCCATATCTACTAAAAATATTTTTCTTTAAAATTTTGCAATGTTTTGAGCGTCACAACAAGGTAAAGGGACCACTTTTATCCACCTTGAAACATAGTTCACCACAACTAAAATGTATATATTTCTGAAGAATGGTATAAATGGTCGCATAAAGTCTAAACCCCAAACATAAAAATTTCAACATCTAAAGTAAAATTGAGGGGCACTTCTTTTTTTCTAGAAATATTACCCACCCACTAACATTGATCACATGTTTTTACATAATTATTAACATCTCTAAATATTGTAGACCAAAAAAATCCAAATTATAAAATTTTATATGGAGTTATATCAATCTTAAAATGTACCCCAAAATTAGAATCATGACTTCTTTGAATAATTTACTGAGTTTCTTCCATGGGTACACATCTTTGAATAATTTGGTCCTTACAATATTTATATAAATATGGGTCATCCCAAAAGGAAGATTTTGAATCATGCATAAGTTTCTTTTGTTGTGGGTATGTCAAAACATAGGGTAAAATGTTACTAACTATGAAATTAACTATGTCAACATTCCATGGAACATGCCATTCATTTACAATATATAATTTTTCATCAGAAAAATATTCATTGACTTCATTTTCAAGAGTAACTTTATTTACTTGTTCAAGCCTAGATAAATGATCAGTAATTTGATTATCTGTTCCCCTCTTATCTACTACTTCAAAATCAAATACTTGCATCAGAAGGACCCATCTGATTAACCTTGGTTTCGCATCCTTCATCAGCATTAGATATTTAATAGCAGAGTGATCTGTATACAAAATACATTTAGTTCCTATAAGATAAGGCATAAATTTATCAAAGGCATATATTATTGCTTATAACTCTTTTTCCATATCAGTATAATTAGTTTGAGCTTCATTAAGAGTTTTACTAACATCATATATTACTTTGAAAATTTCATCATATTTTTGTCCAACCCCAATAACATAATCACTTGCATCACACATCAACTCAAATATTTTCTCCCAATCAAGTGAAACAATAATTAGAGTTGTTATTAATTTTTCTTCTAATAATTCAATGGAATTTAAGCACTCTTAATCAAATAAAACATCTTCTTCTAAAAGTTGGCACAAAGGCTTAGTAATTTTTGAAAAATCTCTAATTTATCACCTGTAGAAACTATCATGTCCTAAGATACTTCTAACTCTTTTTAGTGTAGTAGGAGAAGGTAGTTTAACAATAACTTGAGTTTTTGTCATATCTACTTCCATACAATTTTATGAAATTTATATCCAAGTACAATTCCTCCTGCAACTATAAATTGACAATTCTACCAATTGGGAACTAAATTTATTTTTTCATAGTTTTTTAGTACTTTTAAAATGATTTAAACATGACTCAAATGAAGTACCAAATACTAAAAATTCATCCATAATTATTTCTGATTTAAACATGACTCAAATGAAGTACCAAACACTAAAAATTCATCCATAATTATTTTAATTTCTTTCTCAATTACTTCGTAGAAAATGGACATCATGCACCTTTGAAAAGTTGAAGGTGCATTGCATAATCCAAAGGACATCCATCTAAAAGTAAAAGTTCCGTAAGGACTAGTGAATGTGGTTTTTTCTTGATCTTCAAGAGCATAGGAATTTGGTGATAACTGATATATCCATCCAAAAAGCAAAATATCTCTGACTCGCTAGCCTGTCTAATTGTTGATACAAAAAAGTTAAAGAAAATTGATCTTTCCTCGTGGCGAGATTTAATTTTCTATAATTAATGCAGATTCACCACCTAGTGACTTGTCGAGTTGGAAATAATTCATCATTTCGTTAACATATATAGTCACTCTTCCTTTCTTAGGAACACAATGGATTGGAATAACCCAAGCACTATTTGAGATAGGATAAATAATTCAAGCATCTAACTACTTTAAAATTTATTTCTTTACAACTTCTTTTATTATTGGATTCACTCTCCTTTGAGGATCAGTCCTCGGCTTATGATTTTCTTCCATTAAAATTCAATGCATACAAATGGAAGGACTAATACTTTTAATAAAAGTTATTGCCCATCCAAAAGCTTTCTTTAGTTAGGTATGATGATATTATAAAAGGTAATCTAGATGAGTTCCCTAAAAAACATACTTTAAATGCATAGTAGAACCTTCATCTCTAGTTCATGAGGTTTTTTATTTGAAGGACTGAAAGATTTACTGTTTTCACTATTGTCCAACAGCTCAAAATTTTCCTGAACATAATTTTTATCCTCATTAATCTTTCAATTATTTTACCTTTTAGATCAGTATCTTCTTCAAACTCTAGTTCTTTTTTCATTTTATCTTCATAATTTTCCTTGAAATGGCTTTTACTTAGATGGTTGATAAGTTCCATTCTTAAACATTCATCATCTATTCTCTTTGTTGGACATTACATTGATTTTGGTATATTAAAATATAACTTCCTAATCATTGACTCTAACGGTTAATTCACATTTTTACACATCTATCATAACTCTTCCAGTAGCAAGAAAAGGTCTCCCTAAAATGATTGGAATTTCTTTTAAAATGATTAAAATGATTGGAATTTCTTTATCTTCCTTCATATCTAA
Source organism: Phalaenopsis equestris (assembly GCF_001263595.1). Taxonomy (NCBI): domain Eukaryota; kingdom Viridiplantae; phylum Streptophyta; class Magnoliopsida; order Asparagales; family Orchidaceae; genus Phalaenopsis; species Phalaenopsis equestris. The sequence continues at coordinate 102,794 of NW_018230386.1, read as the reverse complement.
CACAATGAAATCTTCAAGAAAAATAAATTTATCCACTTTTATTAATTCATTTTATATAATTCCATTTGGGTAAGTGATCGATAAATCAGCTAATTGAAGAGTTACAGACATGAGAGAAATCTATCCTTAACCTAACCTTTAAAAAATAGAGAGAGACATAAGAATAATACTAGCTCCTAAATCACATCGAGCTTTCTCGAAAAATTTATCTCCAATTGCACATGGAGTAGTAAAGTTATTAGAATATTTTATCTTTTGAGGAAGTTTGTTCGGAATTCTCATGTTATACTCTTCATTAAGGGCAACAGTGTCATTATCTTTAAACTTTCTTTTCTATTTAAGAATATCCTTCATAAACTTTACTAGCTCGACATATGTTCCAGATCTTTAACAAATAGTATACTAATAGTTAATTTCTTGAATATTTCTAAAGCTTTAAAAATTGTTTATCCAACCTCTGTTATTGAAGTCTTTGATGAAATGGAGGTGGTGGTATTTCTAAATTGATCTTCATTGGAGAAATAGATTATTCTAAGTATTGAGGATTATCTTCATCAGAGTTTTCAATTTCTCTTCCCTCAACTTCAATCTCTTTTTGAACTCTATTCTCTAATTCTCTTCCATTTCTTAGTTGAACAACTTTAACTTCCTCTTTGGTCTAGTCTTTAGGATTAATTTCAGTATTAATAGGAAGAATTCCTTGAGGCCTATTATTAAAGGCATTGGAAATTTGTCCAAGTTGATTCTCTATATTTCTAATAGTAGCTCATTGACTTTGTAATTTATTACCCATATGTAACACCACTTCTTCTATAGACAACTTCTTCTATTTAAATTGTTGGTTATTTTTAATTCCTGGAGGATAATTTGGTTAATAGCTAGTACTACCCTAGTTGTTCGAGTTTCTCAATTGGTTTGCTTGATTTTTCCCCCATTGCTGGTTAGCACCACCATAATTATTATTCCAGTTAAAGTTAGGGTAGTTTTTTTCAACTTGGGTTGTAATAGTTAGAATAGGGGCTATTAGGTTTATTGTTATTTGCATATAAAGTCTCAAATGTAGGAATGTTAGAATAATGATTTTTCTTCGATAACTGGAGCAGTTTGAGATAAATTCATTCTAAAGTAATCTATCTTTATTGATATTGTAGCTACTTGAGAAGGTAATATAGAAATTGCATCAGAATCATGAACATTGTCTATTCTTTTAGGATTTTCCCTTTAAGAAGGCCAATAAAAGTTATTAGTAGCCATTTCTCCAACTAAAGAATATGCTTCATCAAAAGTTTTTTACATTAATGAACCACCTCCACCAGCATCAATAATAGATCTAAGAGGTCCTACTAACCCCATATAAAATGTTTGAATTATTAATCAATTGGGCAAAGAATGATGTTGAAACTTCCTGAGAAGTTCTTTAAAGCATTTCCAAGATTTATATATTAATTTCCCTTCAAACTGACAAAAAGATGTAATATCATTTCTAAGCTTAACAGTCTTTGAAGGTGGAAAATATTTAGCTAAGAATTTCTGTGCTAGGTCACTCCAGGTTCTTATAGATCCAAATCCTAATGAGTTCAACCACATTATAGCTTTATCCCTAAAGTAAAAAGAAAAAAACCTAAGTCTAACAAAATTGTTAGAGACACCATAATACTAAAATGTGGCATAAAGTTCTTAAAAACTTGCAAGATTTAAGTTAGAATCTTCATATAGAGTTATCCCAAACTGGTTATTCTATTCCATTCAAATGATAGTAGGTTTAAATTCAAACGTGTTGGCTTTTATGACGGGAGTTTGTATTCTTCAATGAATTTCATCCACCGTAGCGTTAGCCTAATCACTTAATAATTTTTGTTCATTCTCATCAATTTGATTTTCTAAGTTAATATGTAAAGTATTTGTCATTTCTTGGAATTTTTGAAATTCTTTTTGTTTTCTAATTTTTCTAATATTTCACTCTAACTCAGAATCGTAAGACACTAATCCTTTAGATCTCGTGCTATGCATACACTATTAAAGATAAATAACATAAACACACAAAACACACTAATTAAAATCACACACTCAAGCATGTATATAAATGAAACCACAGTTTTCCTATAATAATTCTACATCTAAAATAAAAATTTTCCTATGTCAAAAGGTTTCTTTTCTATCCTCGACAATTGCGCCAAAAAATTGACCCAATCTGCAATTATGTAATTATTTTAGTTCTGAAATATGGCTAAAGACTTGACCCAATTTATATCAAGCGGCTAGTGTGCAAAGTTAAATAATATATAAAGTTGATAATATGGTTTACACACTAGGGCAAGCGGCTAGTGTGCAAAGTTAAATAATATATAAAATTGTTAATATGGTTTACACACTAGGGTACGCAAGTATACGTATCGTTTCAAGTAATATAGGTCTTTAATGGAGGCTTAAGTATTGATCCCATAGGGATAGACAAAACTCTTATTGGATAAAATTTAGTAAAATCCTCTTTAAACTACAGTTAACTTATATAGGAAATGATAAAAATATTTTGTGTATTACATAATCCTATAAAATTAAAAGGAATGTTAAGTATGCTAAGAAAATGTAGAATGTAAATATAAGACAATCTAAAAAGGCTAAAAATGTAAAGTTACTACTAAGCAATTCCAAACTAATGATGTATAGAAGAGTTCAAATTTGTATAAAACATCCTTTCTCTTGCAATACATTTATAATCACTGTAAAAATCTAAACATTTTTAAATATAGTTAATGTATTGTGCCAAATAAGAGCAGTGCCAAATAAGAGCATACAATAAGAGCATACAAATTCTTTACCCTTTTTTGAGTGCATAAAGAACATTGGCTAATCCAGACTTGAGTCCCTAAATCCGTGATTAGGCTAGGAAGATACTAGCTGTCACTCTAGATTTCTCACTTATCCCTCACCTGTAGGCTAACATATAACTTTAGTTTCCAAAAATCTGGACCAAATTGGGAAGTTTAGTTTGTCACTCTAAAATCTCCAATTTTACACTCATAAGAACTTATTTCCCTATTTATTTGCACTTAACCCATGAACTACATTATCATCCATGAGACTAATCATGATTCTTGCCATTTTGACAAAAGCATAGCCCTTTTGGGTCATTATGTTGCTCAACATATTTTAATAAATTAATTAGGAAGATCGCTAAGTAAATTAAGTATAGAGTTTAAATTATCAAAATTTTTGAATTAAAAGCACTTCTACTAAACTTCATTCCTACACATAATTATTCCTCATTATAATAAGAAAGACGAAGTAAACTACTCAGATCTCATGGGGAAGAAACAACAACATATGGATTTATAGATAAATATAAGTTTACAAAACAAAACTAAGTAAAATAAACAAAATACACAACTTATCTCATACTCCTTCCCAAGGAATCCTTCTAGTTCCCTTGAATCACTCACTCTCCTAACAATTCCACTCCAATCTCACTTTGAACTGTAGTGAAGAAGATAGCTCTCACCTCTCCTCTTTTCCTCCAAATCTAAGCAAGCCTCCAAAACTTTCTCCTCTCTCTAAGAAGACTCTCTTCTCTCCAAGAAGACTCCCCTTCTCTCTCTCTAGACTACCTTTAGAATCTCCAAAAGTCTTTTTAAATAGAGCTTTCAAAATCACCAAGAGTTACTTCAAGCACCCCTTTGAAATTTGTCCATGTTCATTGAACCATCTTAGAAAAACTGTCTCCGGTGCCTAGGCGCTAGGTCAACATTAGCCTTTTTCCTTCCTTTGACTCAAAATTGCTCTATTTTCATTTTATTTTCTCCACTTGATGCATTTAATGTACCTACAACCAAAAATATCAAAACTAAATTTCATTAAAGTGCAATATCATTAAAAATAAGTATTAAATGTGCAAATAAAAGTAACATATTTTAGACATGTCATAATGTAACTTAGGAGAAATTCTAGTAAATCAACCTAGGACTAGGGGGTGTAAGAATATCTCATATTCAATTTATGAATCCTAATTTTCTATTACTTCAGAAGTTATTGAAACTTTTCGAACAAAAGATTCAAAGAAAGTTTAAAAACAGAATATAAGCACCTTAACTATAATAATTTGGCCAATACTTTTTTTTTTAAATAAGAATAAGCTTAGAATTATTTATAAGTCTTTTCATTTAGAAAGATTCAAGTGAAACCAGTATTTGAATAGACTTCTCTTCAAGCTTCTCCGCACATATTTTTTTTCTTTTCTTTTAGGTCTTTTTGATCACTACTCTCTTTTTTTATGTCATAATTATTATATCTGGATATAACTTTAATAATTTTGAATTTCACTATCTTCTTTCTAAAGTTCAAAACTCAAAACTTTCCCTTAATTATTAAAAATGTAAGTATTAGTTTGAAAAAGCTTTCAAAAAGGGCTCAATTGTCATTAAGTTAAAATCTAAGAATCTTAGCTTTTCAAATATTCAACTCATTTCTACCATAAATAGCAAAATCATTTTCCTAATGTTTCCAACAAAATATCTTAACTTTGTAACAGTTTCTTCACATTGGATTTCAACTAAGATATTTTTCTAACATTTTTAAAAATCAAAATTATAGTAAAATAAAGATTACACCATATACCACAAGCCATTGTAAAAATAATATCAAAATAAATATAGCTACTAAGGACAAATAAAGTTAAGTTTGAAAAATTATTCTTCCTCCCCCAAAACATGAATTTTTAAATATTTTACCATCAATACCATAAAATGTAGCAGAAAGAAGAGTAAAAGTTGAATCCACCAGCTACTACAACATCCTGTTGAATTCATATACATGCACAATCAGGATAGAATGATTGCTGAAGAAAGTAAATCTAGCCTAAAACATGATTTCAATAATATTAAACTAAAAGGAAGTATACTAAATTTGAAATTCATTTTTATTTCTCCCCCCAAACTTGGTTTTTAACACGTATTCATTACAAAAAATAAAAGCAGGAAGAAAAATATTTTTGAAATTTTATCTACCAAAAATCTCTATCAGAAAATTCTACAAGTATTGATCAGGACAGAACAATATGCAACACAAAGTAGATCTAAACTAAACATGCCAAAATAAAATTGAACTAAGAAAAGGTTTAACAAGCATGACAGGTATTAACATAGGAATATATATTTAAGTGTTCCACAAGTTCTTCATATTGTTGTAACACAAAACACAAACACGCATGATAAATGAGATCAATTCTTCCTTTTACTCATCGGGTATAACTACCTTACCTCCAATTTTTGACAGAATCACTACATTAATAAATTGGATACTTTTCATGAATTTTGTAAGGTTAACTCCGTGGAAAAGATTATCTCTTTTATGATGACATATATATGTTCATCCTTAGGTATTACCCTACCCCATAATGTATGCATCTCTAACCGTTATAAGAGTAGTGTAAGATCATCCACATGTTGCTCATCAAGTAGGTTCATGACCCTACCTACAAAAAACAAGGTCAGAGAAAGGAAATAATAAAATTGAGATGAAATTGTCACTGTCCAAACTCAAGATGACTTTTGTAAAACTCAAGTCTGATTGAGACTCGAGTCATAGTGAACTCATTAATCCAACTACTACAAGAGAACATAAACAAGTCTAGTCATAATAAGAAGCTAAGGAATCACCTCCCTCGTGACACACATAGAGATCAAATCCATTCATATACAATCCAAACATTCACCAACATCAATCAAACTGATCGATCCACACTAAAACAAGCACAATACAACACTAACAAAAGCATACAAAATCAAACCACACTGATAGCTATGGGTTGTCTCTCATAAAGCGCTTGGTTTAACATTGCTAGCCCGACAAAGGGTTTCTTTTAAATCAAAATTCAATTTTAATAATCCTTGATCAATCTCCAAATCTTTTAAAGATCCTGAGAATCTTACTAAATCCTTGAAGTTCAATTTTTCTTTCAGCCTTTTCTTTTCAGATTGATTAAAATTATTTTTCCTTAAGTTTATTTCTAGATCCAATATTTATCTAATGATTTTCTCAATTTGCATATTAATATCATTCTTAAAATTTATAAGAGACAAATATCTATAAGATAGTTCAAGATCTCCCAAATTTTGGATTGGATTCTCTCTAGATGATTCAGATTCAAGATCAAATTCTACTAGATTACCTTTCTGTTTCAATTGATCTTCTAATTCTTCCCCTTGAGGCTGAGGAAATGGTGGAGGTGGTCTTTCTATATTTATCTTGGTTGATGAAATAGATTTTTCTAATTCCTTAAGAATTTCTTCCAACGATCTTTCAATCTCCTTTACCTCTTTTCTTAACTCATCCTTTCTCTGAACCATATCCTCCAATTCTCTTCCACTACTTAGTTGGATAGCTACATCTTGCCACCATTCTTCTCCTTAAGGTTTATTTAAGGGTCATAAAGTAAAATATCTAGAGGATCACTGTTAATTATATTAACAATCTACCTCAGTTGGTTTTCTATATTCATTATTGAACCATTTGAATCACAACCTCTTCTAATGGTAATTCCTTCTCCTCATCCTGAGGATTGAAGTTAAATCTGTAAGAAAAGGAAAGTCCATTATTAAAGTTGTCTTGATTATTCCAATTACATGTCTGATTAATTTGATTATTTCCCCACAATTGGTTTTCTCCTCCAAAATTATTATTCCAATTAAAGTTCGAACAATTTTACCAACCTGAGTTCTAATAATCATAATAAGGATTATATATCTCATGGTTAGTTTCAAAAGAGTTAGTTTCAACTAATTGTCCAAATGAATTTCCTCGAAATTGGGGGTCCCTAGCTAGCGTTACAATCCAAATCTAAATATTCATTATTTTTTTGATCTGTCATTTCTACCATAAATTCATGGAGTCTTTTCTGATTCATAACCTTCCTAATAGTTCTCTCTCGATCTGAGTAGTATAATTCAAGGTCCGCAGCTCCTGAACCACGCATACAAATTTAAAGACTAACTAATAAGATAGATATAAAAAATATTTTTAGTATTTTGGATTTTCTTCAAAATAAACACATAAAACACACAAGATAATAACACAACAATTTCAAAATCTAAGTCTTACAGATTCAACTACAATTCACCTAAAGTTCTTACCGTAGCTTCCCCGACAACAATGCCAAAAACTTGACCCGACCAACAATTATACAGGAATTTAGCTTTCAAAAAATAGTGAAAAAGCTTGACCCAATTTATATTTAGCGGCCAGTGTACAAAATAAATATGTTATAAAATTTAGAATTTTTTATTAATAGATTACACACTAGGGGTACTACGTAAGTATATGCATCATTTTAAGTAATATAGGGCTTTCTTTAAAAACCCCAATATCAATCCCACAGAGAAGCGAAGTAAGAATTTTCTTAGGCTAATTCTAGTATACTACTATCAGGTCTTAGTTTATACTTTTCAAAAAGTTTGGGTTTCCTAAATTTAATAATTTTTATATAAAATTAAAGTTAAATAAATTAAATAAAAACCTAATCTAAGTAGACTGGTTAAAATTTAGAAAGTTTTTATATAATTTAAATCCCTTTTCCCTTGTGATGAGATTATAATCAGTGTAGGAATCAAATGTTTAAAGATTAATATGTTGTATTTTGACAAATAGGAGCATACCTACTTCTTTACCCTCTTTCAAGTGCATAAAGCATATTGACTAATCTAAAGTATGTTCCAGCTTATACCTCTTTCAAGTGCATAAAGAATATTGACTAATCTAAAGTATGTTCCAGCTTATACAATAGTGCTAGGTAGATTATAGACTACCACTTCTAGATTACTCACTGGCCCTCTCTATTGGACCTACCAGGGACCCTTAGTTCCAACTTTAGACCAAATTGATAAATAATCTTGCCTGTCATCTTAAAAACACCAATTCTAAGTCCATCAAAACTTATCTACCTATTTAGTTGCACTCTCCTTAGATTTTGGTTTCCCTCCTCGTAAGGTTAGTGAGTTACTCACTAGATGGGTAAAATCATAGCCCTCCAGGGTCTTTATGTTTTGAAACAAAATTTAACATTACAAGTGATCAGTTTACAATGTAAAATAAGAATCGGTGAAAATACCATCACAATTTTGGAATAAAAGAAATCTTCAAACTAATCTAATCCCACACATGATTAATTCTCATCACATGGAGAAAGAGTAATGAAAACCACTCATAAAGCATGGAGACAACACAATAAAAAAGTTCATTTAGATCAAAGCAAATTCACTATAAAAGTGTTTAAAAAAATTATAAGATAATTTAGAACACAATACTTAGCTATCTCCCTTTGAAATAAAGATGAAAATCCCTCCAACAAAGTTTCCTACTGATTCACACAATGCTCATACAATTCCTTACAGATATATCTCAAAATCCCTCACCAATCTCTACATAAATAGTAGAAATCTAAGTTTCCTACTCCTATCTACGACCACTTGACGTTATTGGAGTTTCCAAGAGTTTCAAATGTCAAAAAATGCCTTCCTAAGTGCTAAATGGCGCTTAAAAACTCCCAAAATTAAGTAATAACCGTAAAAATTGGTTTCTGACACTGTGGCACTAGAATTGACACTATGGCACCTATTTCTCAATGTGATTGGCGCTATAATGCCAGTTTGGGCGCTATGATGCCAGTTCAATGTGATTGGCGCTATGATGCTGGTTCAAAAGTTTGAAAATATCCTCCAAAAGTCTTTCAGGTTCTATAGTCTCTTTTTTAATCTTAGGGTCATTACAAACCACATCCTCCAATTCCCTTGCACTTCTTAACTTTATAGCTTTTATGTGATCACTATTCTTTCCTTTAGCATTAATCTAAGTGTTAATAGTAGAGCTCCTTGGGGTCGACTACCAAGTGAGTTTGCAATATATCCCAACTGGTTCTCAATATTCCTAATAATTGCTCCTTGGCATTGTAATTGATTCCCTATCTACAAAACAACTTCTTCCAAAGATAACTTCTTCTCCTTAAATTATGGGTTAGAGTTAAATCCTAAAGGATAAGATGATCTTGGGTTTGAACTATCCTTCCAATTCACAAAAGAATTTATTTGGTTATTCCCTCATTGTTGGTTTCCCCCGCCAAGATTGTTGTTCCAATTAAAGTTAGGGTGGTTCATCCAATCGAGGTTATAAAATTGGAATAAGGGTTATTAGGTCTATTTTTTTATCATATTTAAAGTCTTAAAAGATAAAGTATTAGCTTTAGTCAGTTGTCCATATGAACTTTTCTCGAATATTGGTGGTCCTTGAGGTTGGTTTATCCCAAACAGGTCTAACTTTCTAGAAATTACAGCAATCCAAGAAGTTAAAATTGAAAGCACATCAGTGTAATGTACACTTTCCACCTTCTTGGGGTTCACTCTCTTAGAATACCATTGGAATTGTTTGCACCCATCACTTATATTAGAGAATAAGCCGCATTGAATAGCTTTGACATAGGAGATCCTTTAGCTGCAACATCAATAATTGACTCCAGGGATCCTAGCAAACCATTATAAAAAGTCTAAATTATTATAAAATCGGGAAAAAAAATGATGGGGCACTTCCTAGAAAGTTCTTCAAATTGTTCCTAAGCTTCATAAATCGACTCACCTTCATATTGGCAAAAAGAAGTGATATAGTTCCTAAGTTTAGCCATTTTTGAAGGTGCAATATATTTACCTAGGAATTTCTAGGCTAAGTTAGCCCACGTCCTAATTGATCAATATGTTAATGAATTCATTTGTACTTGGGTTTCCCTTGATGAGAAAGAAAAAAGCCTAATGATTAAGCTTAACAACATCATTGGATACACTAATATAAATCTAATGCATTATATTAGCATCATTTGAATCGCACAATATAATGCCATTTTAATGGAGTTCGATTGTAAATCTAGTCAAATGACGCTAATATAAATCTTATCATTAAATTACCAATTATTTTTCTTTCACTATCATCTACTAATATAGATCTGAACTTGAACACCTCCAATTTTTTATGAGAATTTTGAAGTAGTTCAAGTTCCTACAATTGTGATTGAAGTGCAACAATAATATGCCCAATTTAATCAGCAAACTTTTGTAGAGCCTTCTAGAACTTGAGAGGAGCACTTTGATTACCACTAAGTTGACGATGTTTTAAAAAAATGATAACATTTATGGTATTCTTTATTTCTTAGATTAGTTCATGTTAATTCTCTACGCTCACCTTAGAGATTTATTCTCATTATTTTAGTTCGCACAAGGCAAGTATAATAGTGTTTGGTTAGTTTTATATGATGCAAATTGAAAATAATTTATACTTTTCAAGAGTTTTTTTATGGAATATTTTTTGCATAGAGCTGTAAGGCTAACCAATTTTTATTTACACAGAAAATTGGCAATTTTTCAAATATCAACTCATCAATGTACTTTTATTATGGTTTCATTTATTATTTAACCCTTCAACCAGAATCATTAATCCATACAAGAATCATAACTTTTAAACCACTACACATGTTATTATATGATTGTTCCAACAATATTAACATTGTGGATGATACTTAATACAAACTAGTAGTAATTATAAGAGGTCATTGATCCACCTGAAAATTACCTTTTTTTAGTGTAGATTTCATGATCATTTTATATACTTTTTTAATGATATTACACTTTAAAGTAATGTATTTTTCATATTTTTATCTTCAGGTACAAGAAATAAACTTTTAGCAAAAATGGAGCAAAAACGGTGTCATTTGGAGTCAAATTGAGCAAGGAAGAAAATTCTGATCTGACATATTTTGATATGTCTTTCTATGTTTAATCTCATTTACATTTATCACATATTTTTGAATGAAATTTTACTTTAATAAAATATTATTTTCATTTATATCTTGTAGGAATATCAATTTGGAGCGCAACAGAGCTAAAACAGAGCGAAACAAAATTAAAACAGAGCGAAATGGCACAAAATGGTGGGACTACTTGCAGGGTGACACCTAGGTGCCCAAAATCGGCGCCTAAGCACCAAAAATGGTTCCTAGGCTCCAGAAACCATCCAGGGGCGGTTTTGGATAGTTTTTAGTGGTTCTGGGATGTTCTATAAGCTTCTCGATGGCTTGCACGCCCCATGGAGTTGTTAAATAAATCTAGACACTTGGAAAGGCTCTTGGATGAAGAGATGTGTCTCTTGGAGTGAAAGGGTGTGTCTTTTGGATGAAGAGATTTCTCTTGGAAAAATGAGGGGTTTTTGTGTCTCTTTAAATAAGGGGGCCAATGCCTCTAATGATAAGTTTTAAAAGGAGATGTGGATTTTAGAGAGAGTTTGGTGTGAGTTGATGGAGATGTGGATTTCATCATGTCTTGAGAGATTGGTGAGAGATTTTGATAGAAATGTGCAAGAAAATTGTATGAGCGGAGCATGGATTGATAAGAGACTTTATTGGAGAGATTTTCATCTTTCTTTTAGAGGAAAAAAATTAAGTATTGTATTCTTCATTATCTTGTAATTGTTGTAAACACTTTTTAGTGGATTTGTTTTGATTTAATGAAGCTTTTTTTTTCTCCCTGCTTCATGAGTAATTTTCATTACACTTTTTTTTTTTAATTTAAAGTAGTGGCATGTGTTGGAAAATTCATTTTCTTATATCATTTTCTTATAGAACAATTTTTATCTCTTGTGATGAGTAATATCTCATTTACTTCATTAACATAACTTAAGTGGAAATAGGTCATGTTAAAATTTGTTGTAATTGAAACTAAGAGTTGGGAGAGCGGTGATCTTACAACTTGAGTGCACTCACATTTTTTGGTTGGCTATTAGAAGTAGTTTGAGCGGCAAAGAACCTATTAAGAAAATATAAATTAAAGATATGTTTCTATTAGGAGTTTCTAAGTGATAGATAATTGCTCAAAACTGATAGCGTACTAATCGTATCTATACACTTGGATGAGTGGTAGGTAGACATATGTTCCTTATTGGCACAAAATTCTATAAAATCCTTTTACTGCTTCTTATGCCTACTGCTTAAGCCATTATTTTCATTTACTTTTCCTTTGCTATGATTTGGATACATGTTTTAGAATGCATGTTAGAATTGTTTTTATTATTAATGATATTTGCTAGAACTTTATTTAAATTACAATTTTGGTCTGTTCTAATGTTAAAATCCATTGTAATTACATTAAGACCCGGTAGGGCGGTGTAATTATTAAATAAGTAGAGCCACATTTCACTTTGAAAAGAGTAGTGGCGATCATCCGAGGGGGGGTGCAAATAGATAGGGAGATAAGATTTGATGAGTGTAGAATTGATGTTTCTAGGGTGACAGACTAGATTCTTTTATCAATTTGGTCTAGAATTTAGAGCTAATGGTCACTGGCAGGTCCTATAGAGAGAGCACAGTGGGTACTCTAGGAGTGAGAGACTAGAACCTACACAACACTACTATACATGCTGACACTATCGTTAGATTAGTCAATGTTCTTTACTCATCGGAAGAAGTAAAGAGTAGGTATGCTCCTAATTATCAAAACTACATTAAATTCTATGCATTTCATTCCTTCACATTTTCTATGTCATTGCACTTGATAGCAGTTTTTACATCTCGAAATTCTTCAAACCAATTTATCTAGATAATTTATCTTTAGAATTAATATTTGCATTTAGGAATAATTGTTATTTATACATTTAATATTTGCATTTAGAATTAGTTCCTAGATAAAACACAATCTTAATCGACCTTCCAAATTAAGACTTGATAGTAGTAGACTAGAATTTCGTCTAAGGGATTTCTTACCTCGCTTCTTTGTAGGAACAATACTAGTTTCTTTAAAAAAACCATATATTACTTGGAACGATACATACACTTGCACAATACCCCTACTGTATAATCTATTTTCTAAATTTTATAACATTTCAATTTTGCACCTTAGCTGCTAAATATAAATTCAGGTCAAGTTTTTTTGGTCACCTTTTGGAAGTTAAATTACTGCATAATTGTGGGTCGGATCAGTCATCTAGTTATTTAGACAATTATAAAATATTTGCAAGAGAGGTTGCTATTAGAAGTTATAGCTAAAGCAATTTTTGATATTTTGAAATTCTGTTAGAGGTTTGTCTATAAATTAGATAAGTAATTTATGATTTTGGCTAAGCTTTTGATGTTGTTTGTATTCAAATGACCAAAATGCTCTTATTCTTAGCTCATTAATGGAACTTGGCACACAACAATTTTCTCTAAGTACAAGCGAATTTCTCTTTATAATGCATTTGCATACATAACAACTAATTCTTAAGTATTTATACATCTAACACCTAAATTTTTCTTTCTTACATTTATACTACCCAAATCTTCATATCAAATAAAAAATGTCCATAAAAACCCCCACCATTTTAACTTTTAAAAAGATATATACACCCACTCATGAGTATGTAAAAATTGAAGTTTATGTGTTAGACATGTACATTCCTAAGAATTGAGTGGTATGTAAATCATCCGTAAATTAATTTTTAAGTTGGTGGCTAACTGCTTGAAACCTACCACCACTCATTATCCATCCAACTGAACTTAGTTTCATCAAAGAGATACTGATCTCTAGTGATAACATTCTTGTTGGGGAAACACTCAAATATTTCTCTTATAATTCCTTAAAACATTTTAGTGCTCAAATTGATACTGTATAGTCCATTGAAAGCCTCAATTATACACAGACTTATTCACAAGGTTGACCTTGGGAATTTTTAAATGGACTGATGGTTGTATTTGTTGGTTGTTGGCTTTTGGCTATTGACTGTTGGATTACTTGGTTCTTGGCTATTATGCAACTTTTTCAATTTTTGGTTGCAAGCTATTAGCTATGAATTAATCATTTTTTCTGAAGAATAATATATGGATTACATAAATTTAAAATTTTTGCATTTATTTATAAAATAGGATTCAAAATTGGAGATTTGGCTAGCTTTTTGTTTCAATTTTTATACGTAAAATCTATAGTTTTGGATTTTATTATTATATCAGAATTGTTTTTTTGTTGATTTGTTTATGTACTTCTTGATCTTACCCTTTTCGTGCGATATTTTGGTTGAACAATAATGTTTTCTAATATTTTCATTAAAAGTTAATCATACTTATAAATATTTTGGCAGTTTTGGCGGTTCTGGGCCTTTGGGTGTTGGTTGGTAGTTGTTAGCTAATAAGGTCTATTGGTATTGTCGTATTGGTCATTTGGCTGTTGGATCACTTCGTTGTTGGTTATTGGCTAATAGCTATAGTGTACTTTTATCTATTTTTTTAAGCTATTAATTGTGAATTAATTGTTGCTTCTAATGAATAATATATGGATTACACACCTTTAAAATATTTGCATTCATGTATAAAATAGAGATTTAAATTAGAGTCTATGCTGGTTTTTTGTTTTAGCTTTTATTGCTACTATTCGTAGTTTTTGAATTTCTTTATTATATCAGATTGGCTGATTTGTTCAGGTACTTCTAGATCTTTCCTTTATGGTGAAGGGGATTTTTTTAGTAATGATGTTTTCCAATGTTTTTGTGAAAATTCAACGATACTTATAAATATTTGATGAAAAATATTTATAATATTTGAAAAGGATTTTAATGTACTTTCATATAGCATATTCTGAGCTTAATTTCATTTTCAATTTCTGGTTTTTTGTTTCCCATTTTGAGTCCTTTTTTGTTATCGTCTTGTTTTGGTAGTTAGTTATTGGCTATTTGCTATTGGATCACTTGGTTGTTCGCTAATGACTGCTGTCTTGTAGTTAAAAGATTTCTATTCGTCAAATAACATGCATAGCACTTTATTTTTCATTTTTTTTTTTTGTTATGGATAATTTGTTTTTTCTTTTGTTATTTTTTTAATTTACAGGTATATTAAAACTATGATAAAATGAAATTTGGAGGAATGAAGATTGGATATTGGAACTTGGAACTTGGAAGATATAAATAAAACGTTCAATGTATTTTTTCATTTGTAATGTATTTTCAAATTATTGATTTATTACTTAATTGTTTTCTAATAATAATTTATAGTTTTTTAAGAATTTGAGTTTTGAACTTCAAATATATATTTCACTTGTAACTTGTTATTAATAATTTATAATAATATAGTTGAAAAAACACATTTTTTTATAGATGGATGTTATTTATTTATCTTTTTGATAAGTTAGGAATTAACATTTAAATTTATTATTATTTATTTTTTTAAATGTATTTCAACACGAATTCGAACGGTATACAATAAATCGAACATTGCAAATAATATAAATAATATAAATAATTTAAATATTTCAAACAATTTAAATTAATTTTAAATAAAATCGAATGAACATAAAGAGTAATTTCACGGAATTATGAATAAGAGCCAGTTTCAAACACATATAATAGCTCTCATGTACGGTTAATTTACAACCATACTTTACAACCATGTCGAACGAAGCCTAAAAGATTGCTTCGCTCTGTTGTTTCTCTTCCTCTTGTGGGCTCGGTCGAGCAGAGCTCCTCTTTCTCGAGCGAGATCCGTCCCTTATCTCCTTCTCTTGTGGGCTCGGTCGAGCAGAGCTCCTCTTTCTCAAGCGAGATCCGTCTCGATGTTCCAATTGGAATAGAACTCGTCTTCTTCTTCTTCTCCCGCACTCAATCCTATCTCCGCCTCACGTCATTCGCGTCGACAAAATACGTGTTCCTGCCTGTTCACTTCCCCTTCCTCTCTTCGGCTCCCTCGAGCGTATGAAACTTGGCGTCACACTCGAGCATTTGGGAGATGGAGTTGCGTGCGGGTTGAGCTGATTGACCGAGCCAGTGGAGGTAGGGTTTAAAATTCTTATTATTCTTAGAATTTAATATTTATAATTTACCTGTTTAATTTATTAATATATGATTTTGCTAACTTAGTTTAAATTACTATTATTTAATATTAGTGTTAGTTTCAATTATTAATTTTAGAAATCAAATTTTGAAGAATTTATAAATTAAAATGATTTGAAAGAATCATGATTGTTAAATGGCCATAAAGATGAAGAATATTTGAGATAAAATTATATTAACAATTTTTTTTATACAAATATTTGAATTTATACCGAGTTTAAATTTGAAGAAATAATATTGAGTTTTGGTTAAATGAAAATAATTAGGTTAATAATTAGAATGGTCGTTGATTGAACAAATGAAGAAAGAGAAAAATTGTTGTATATGTTAGTTATAATATTTATAAATTAAAATGAAAAAATAAGAAATCAAATGTTACTATTTAGGAGTAATGCTTTTAATTATATGATTAGGTTAACTGAGTAAAGAAATAATTGAGATTGTAGAAGAGAAATTTATAAATTTTAAGAGATCATTTTTTGAAGGAGAAATCAACGTGAATAACTACCATTTTATATGCATTAAATTTTTTTCATTTATTAAGAAGTGTAATTTCAATGAATAAAATTATAACGATATAGACAAATTTAAATGGACATTTATTATTTTAAAGTGTTTCACCTTTTACATTGTATAAAAAATTTAATAAAATAGATTCAATGAATGAAATGCCAATTAATTATCTTTAAATAAAAAATAAATATTCAAGTCGATCATAAGTCACTGCCTTATAGTACTAGTTGGGGACTCTATTGTACCAATACACGAAAAATAAAAAATAGAAATGAAAATATAAATAAAAATGTAAATGATTGTGCCTTAATTAGTATAAACTTTTTATGATGACTTTTAACAAAATGTAAATGAAAAATGTAACTATATTAAAATGTTTTCATAAATATTCTTACAACGAAAACAACACAATAAGCCTTTATCTTGCTAAGTGGGATCGGTTACATGAATCCTTTTTCTCCATTTTGTCATTATTGAATGTCATATTTTCATTTAATTCTAAATAATTAACGTCATTTTTTATACTGCATGCCCATTTAGGTCTATCTCTATCTTTCTTAACTTGAAGTCAAATCTAAAGCATCTACTCTCCCAAAAAAGTTATCAGACGGTCGGCGTTTACCATGACCAAATCATTTTAAACGACTCTCTCTAATGTTGTCTATCCCTAGAGCTACTCCAACCCTTTCACGAATATATTCGTTTCATATTTGTACCTAAGTGTAAAGTCACTCATCCACACGAGCATTCTCAGCTCAACCACATTTAATTTTAAATAAATGTTCTTATGAAAATGAAAAATTTAAAGCTTATTTTATATATTAATCGTCATGTCTTTTTTAAGCATTCACGTATAAGAATTTGCATAAAAATATAGTGCATAGTAAAACTGCAATTATTCATTAAATTGATGTAAGCTTAATGTATTGTCTAACTATATCTTTTAGGAAACATTTTAATAGAATGACATTTTGGAAGGGAATGTTAATCACAGAAGAGGTTCTAATGAAAATAGATTTTAGACATAGTTGTTTTATGTTTGGTTTTCTTTCATTAGTACTGATACACTCTAGATGTCTTTATGTTGGTTTGGATGATATGTTAGATACGTTTATAGTTTAGTGGTTCTTTTTATTTGGATAGTTGTTATTGTGGATTGTCGTGATTATTAGGCTGACATATTACTACCATTTGACCGTTAGTTTTCGTTTTTGTATTCCAAGCTTCCGTGCTGTGCTGTGACATTTTACGCATGTAACGCTCCTAATAATTTTGATTTTGAAATAAATTTATTTTGCAGAGGCATTGAAGGCCATGTATAAACGATTGACAAAATTTTTGTGAGATTTGTTGAAGAGTAAATTTCTCAGTTCTTAAGGTTGATTTAGTTGTACTAGACTAAGAATATGACTATATGCATCATTTCTTAAACACAAACCTTGGCAATTTCAATAATCAATGATCGAAACTGCGGCCTACTAAGAGCTTATGCTTCTATCAAGTTTAAGTTTTAAATTTTGAACAAACTTTGAATCTTCAAAATGATATACACTTCTTAGAGTAAGATAATTGAAGTTCACTTTATTTTTGTTCACATAGCAGTTTTAAATGTTAGTTAATGCGTTAATGATTTTTGTCGCAGCTCATGCGAACAAAATTATTTTTGTTAAATTGACATGTCAGATACGCCTCATTAAAAAGCTTCATGATCCGTCTGCGTCACTGAACTTCTTACTGATTTACGAGCATGGTTGGCATTTATAGGTGCACTATTGCTTAAGACATGCATGGGCTTCTTTTAGAAATTAATGTGCACTTCTCTTAAGGCACTTGTACAAACCATGATTCATGGTGGATTTGACCATTTGTTTTTTTTAAAGGTTCTCATTCACTTGAACGCATAAAATTTGAAAGATGTGAAAGCTTTCGAGGTGGACCATTAATGTGAATGAACGATCATCAAGATGCACACGTAATTTTGCATTTTAAGTCCACTACTGGTCGCATTTTATCTACTTATGTGTTTTGGTTTGCTGATTCGATTGAGATGATTATGTGACCTATATGATTGTAATAGTTTAAAGTAGTGCAATTTTCTAAATTGAATGGTCGGGACTGTCGTGTTGCAACACTATATCAAGTAGCATCGAGGCGTTGCTTGTAGTGCTACATCATCAAGCTCGGCGTGGAGGCACTATGCTCTGTCTTTTAGGCTGAATTTTGGCCCCTTTTAGCGCTGTGACCCTCCAATATGTTTTGTTAATATGCCTAGCTCAGGATCTTAATGCTTCAAATCTCCTTTTCTTTGGTATTGTATCACCATAAACTAGTGCCAAGTTGTAGAGCTGTCGAGTTTCTAAACATTTTCTGTTGCTTTCCAGTATCGTGGTGTCATAGAGTTGGCATTGAGGTGCCATATATAGCATTGCGGTGCTTGTTTTTTGGCCCTCAGGTGGCATATTCACTGTTTCCGTAACCATTTTCTGCTTAATATAGTTGCAGTGTTTAGGCGCTATTTTGACTTTCTTTAATATTTATTTCATTTATTATCTTGTTTTAATTTCTGTAAAAATAACATAATTAATGATATTAAACTAAAATAATTTTAATATTAACAAAAAAATATTATTTAATTAATTCACTAACCAAAAAAAAGCAAATGAATCTTGATGTACCTGAAGATTTGTAAACAGATTCTACTGCTACTATAAGAACGATGCGTACAGATGAATCTCCTTTTCATTCAGAGCAGTTGGAGTCGTCAATTGCCTCAACTAGCTCCCTATGTGACCTGAAGAGAATGGGGAGCCTTCAGGTATGAGAGGTTTTGTTTTTTTTGTTTTTTTCTAAATTAAATGTGGGCCTATGAGGGGGTGTAGATTGGCAGGCAAAGTGGATTTTGTTTTTGTAAGGTCAACATACTAATGAAAATTTGTCATCTGGATTGCAGTGGAGGACAAAAGCGGTCTCTTCTCAGAATCTTTTAAAGCCAACCTGATAAGTACATGTATAAATCATGAGGATTCCCTTCCTAAGCTCCACTCCACACCACACAATGCCTTTGTGTAGTGTTTCCTTCTAATATCTTGGACAAATGCACTACCGCACACCACACACAAACCTTTGGAAAACACCTACCACATTTTGGAAAATGCTTTATGGGAACCAAACAGATTTGGGGTGTAGATTGGCAGGCCAAGTGTAATATTTTTTTTTTAAGATCAACTAACTACTGAAAATTTGTCATCTGAATTGCAGTGTAGGACAAAATAGGTGTGTTCTTAGAATCTTTTAAAGCTAACCTATAAGTATATGAATGTGAAAAGCATGAGGAGTCCCTACCTAAGCTTCAGTCCACACCACACAATGCATTTGTGTAGTGGTTTCCTCAAATATATCTTAGACAAATGCACTACTGCACACCACACACAAAGCTGTGAAAAACTCCTACCACATTTTGGAATATGCTTTATGGGAACAAACAGATTTAGAACACTTTGATGTTTAACTGGTAAAGGTCTCTGGGTAATTTTGAGGCGAAAGAGGTTATTGAATGCCCCAGTATTTAATTTTATTGTGGAAGTGTAAATGCATTTATGCACACAGACAGCTTGTCATTTATAAATATGCATGATAGTCATAATCTGGGAATTTGGAGATTTATAGTAGTATCTCAGTATGAGCTATTTCATGGTGAAAATACTGCTTTTAGCTTAGTCTTTTAAAAGAAAAGTTGGCCCCTTTTATTTGTATGTTCTGCTCTGTTTGAATAGATATAAATTTGATCTAATACATCAGTCTACTATACTCATTTTTATCTAATATAGCTGAGTTCTGATATTTTTCAGTCAATTTGATTGTTTGCTTCTCTAGGGGAACTGGAGAGGTGATCTGATCTAGGTACTGATTCTGTAAACTGAGTTAGCATGTGCTCAAGAGATTATATACACATTTATTAGAAAAAGATTTTGAAAGAGAAGAAGAGAGACAAGAATTGGAAAGCTTTATTGCAGCACAAGGCCGTGACTTGGCCTTATAAATAGAGGGCAACACCGAAACGTGGCCTTACAAGTAGGGGTTACAAAGATGGAAAATAGGGAATGAATCAATTCACCCAGCATGAAAGGAGATCTGAATATTACAGCTGATTTTTATTAAAAAAATTACAATAATCTTTAGAAATCATCCCCTTTTTGCCCCAGCCCAGCAGCAGTCCATTCAAGGGCAAATTGAGAGCTGGAAGAGGGACAGCTACAAGAAAACATGTCAATCTAAGAGCGCTTTCGGCTGCTGATTGTGCCAGCAGGAAATTTCATCATTCAAGAGGACTGCTATAGCTACCAACAGCAAATTGTCCAGCTCACTTGCCATTTATGTGCTGAAAATAATTGAGAGGAGGCTCCAAATAAGGTGGACAATAAATTGCATCTGTTCTTTTTTTGTTTGGAAAGGCCTGACAACATTCACCATTCCTCCTCATGTGGGTTCGTAAACATTTTACAAGTAATGTTGGCCAATCATTTTTTCAAACACAGGTGTTGATGTCAGTCATCTGATTGGAGAACAAAATATATAAAATGCACAAATCCATTTTGAATTTTTTCCTTTAATAAATAAATTGTCCAATTGCCTCCGCATGTTTAGTTCAATAGTGGTGCGTGTATATTGTTAAAAACTTTATTGTCATAATATATTATCATTGGAATCTTACTGTTACTTTTAGTTCTTCCAACTAGCTAAGGATTTGGGTTCAGCGTTTGCACTGCTTCTAGCACAATGTTTTAATTTTTTGATTTCTCCATACAATATGGTTATCTCGTACTTAAGTGTGCTACGATGATCTAGATGTTCCATCAACTATAGTTTTTATCGGATCAACATCAATATAGGCTTCTATAATTCTAAATTTTCTTTTCTTAAAGTATAGTTCCCTTCATAGATTCCCTTTAGATATGTGAGCATCCTTGTAATAACATCTATGTATTCTTTGTTAGCTACATGCATGGATTAACTTAACATGCTAAAAATAAAGGCAATGCTTAGTTTGGCATAAGCCAAATAGATGAGTTTCCCATCAATTTATAATTTAACTTGCTACGTTTCATACCCTTAACATTAATCTTTACATCACCATATTTGTATTTGTGTTTGCAATCATGTATTTTTGTTAGTGAATTTATTACTCTTAATAACGACTCATTTTGCACATTGCAACAACCATGCGACAGCACACCGCAACTCCACCATTCGAATAACACATTAATTCAACGTTTTAAATAATGTTGCATGTTGTAAGGGCCTTTTCATGCTGTGGGTTACTGTGCGCGCTCCGCTTTTTTTCGCCAGGCTATTACTATCTCTATCCTCATTATTCTCATTTTTGCCCTCGTTCTGTTCTGCCCTCTTGAGCTAATTCTCTATCCTAGCTCGAGCATCACTGTGCCATGTAACAGAGGATCCTGTATAAAGTATTTTCAATCTTCATTTTTCTCATTTCCCTTCTCTGACTTGTTCTCTATGGAGGTATTTTCGAACTCTGCCCTAATTTTTGTTGTTTGGTTTTTGACATTTTTTGATATCGCATACATTTTGTGGGATTTCAGATATGTAGTGGTTTCATTTTCCGTGGGCATGTGTTATCTGTCTTTGTGTTGTTTTACATTTAGGAGAGAAGTTCTTCTCTGCGGGGGTTCTATCATGTCTGTGTGGCTTTGATCTCTGTTGGGATTGTGGGGAAGTGAATTCTATGCACTTGGTGAGTAGTGAATTATATTGAATGCTAGTGTGTGCGTATTATGATGACTTATGGTGGCTATGTTCTATGGGGGTTCGATCTCTTCTATCTTTCCCTCTCTGCCATTGCCACTGTGGTGGTTTGGAGTTCTTTGCCTTAAAATTTATTGTTGCTTTGCATGTGGGAGATATGTGGTTGTTTGTCTTTTTTGTGGGCATATCTTATCAGTCTCTGCATTGGTTTGCCTTGGGAGAGAAATTCTTCACTGTGGGGGTTAGATCTCTTTGTTATGAATGTTGGGATGTGAAAGCTATGCATTTGTTGAGTAGTGAATTATGGCGGATACTGATTCATATGTGTTTTGTTGCATTATGTTGGCTATGTGTTGTGGGGTTTGATCTCTCTACCATTTCCACTATGATGGCTTGGAGCTCTCTGCCCCAAAATTTGCTGTTGTTTTCTCTGTATTGGTTTGCATTTAGGAGATATCTGCTTATTTTTATTTGTGGCCATTTCTTATCTAATTGATGTTGTACTTTGCATTTAGGAAAGATTGTCTTCTCTGTGGGGGTTTGATCTCTTTGATGGGTATGTGGGGATGTGAGAGTTATGCATTTGATGAGTAGTGCATTATGGTGGATACTAGTTAATGTGTGTTTTATTACGCTATGGTTGCTGTGCTATGGGGTTCGATCTCTCTTTTGTCTTTTCCTGTCTTTGTCATTTGATATAGCATTGTATTGCTTACTCGTGGGGGCTTCAATTCTAATGTGTTTATATTAATATGGAAGCTCATAGAATTTTGGTGGACGTATTTGTGCCTATTTTACAGTTGAGGCATGATTTTCCATTGTTGTTTGTATGGTAATAGCGTTGGTTATACATTGTCACTTATAATTATTATTTTTTTGTTAAAATTATAGGTTTAAATGGACAAAACAAGAGAAAGTGGAGAATCTGCGATGTGAGAAAGAGATACAAAAATGATATTTTGTGATCCATTTTTAAAACAAGTTGAATTGGGAAAGAGGCCCACACATTTTTCAACAAGAGGGATGAAAAAATATAATGGATAATTATAAAGAAAAAACTGGAAGAGACTAAAATTGGATTCAATTAAAGAATAATTGTGATTAATTAAAAAAGGATGGTAATTTATGGAAAGAATTCATGCAATGAGCTATAAGTCTAGGTTGGAATCGTATGGTGTAAGAAAAGATTAGAGTTGAAACTATGTTTTTAGTTAGGCAATTCCACATAGTTATGTTAAAAAATACTATAAATCAATATTTATTATTATTTTTTATTACTTATAGGTCGCGCTAAACACAAAAAAAAATTAAATTTAATGTCATTGAGCCAGACTTAAAAGAGAAGCTAGACCAAATGTTTGTTGGAGTCGTTGCCATCAATGATCAAGCATGGATCCCGAATCTAAGACCGAATTTTGGTGTGTTTGAAGATGTAGATTCAAAGCACAAAACCGACTCAAGTGAAGGATCCATACATATTGTCAACGAACATGTTGGATCCAGTCATACAAAACAACAATTATCTTTGCTTCCTAAGGGTGAAAGAAAGAAGAAAGATGACATCGTATTCTTATAAAATCATATTTCTCAGTTATTTTCTCCATGTATTAATATTCCCTCTATGAGCCTAGTACCTCACTGACACCGCTACCTTCTATAATAAAAGTTATAAAAATATTACGAGACTTCAAAAATTTATGAAGACATTTTTGTATTTGTTTGTCATGAAACATATCTTTCTACGATGATATTTATGTGGAATATTGCATAGTTTATTATGTTGGTTTTTTCTTTCTATCAGTAGGTATTTTATCCCATTTGGGTGGCCTCCCTGGCAACCGTGGGTGTGATATAAGTTTTTCTCTTGCATGTTCTTTGTTTGGAGGTCTATGAAAGATATATGATCTGGGATTCTTTTGGATGACTAATATTAGAGTTAACCTAAACAACAATAAGAAAATCAAATATTATTATTGAAAACAAATTGACGATTTCAACTATCATACTTGAAAGGGAAAATACAACAACACAACAGCAGTAAATCCGAAATAGCAATAGCACAACACAAACACTCAAAACAGAGCGGACTTCGGGGTGGTGGTGATCGGTGAGGGTTTGAAAGGTGGTGGGATGGGAGACGAGAAGGCTGGCCAGCTGAAAGCAGTAAGACATTTGTTAAGTTCTCGCTAAACATTTGATTGATAATGTATGTTGCTGTAAGAATGGTTTTCCCCAAAAAATTTTTGAAACTTAATGAGAAATCATAATTGAGGGGGGATATCACGAGGAGTTGTCTGCTCTTTCTCTCAGCTATCCTATTTTGTTGTAGGATATCAATATATTAACTCACATAGATGGTTCTTTTCTTTTGAAAGATATATGACCTAAATATTCCTTTGTATTATCAGTTTTGAGGAACTGATATTTGCATTGAAATTGAATTTTAATCAAGCCATTGAAGGTTTTGAAGATTTGGGTTGTTTCAGATCATTCCTACATTAAGAATACCCAAATAGTTTTAGTGTGATCGTCAATAAATGAAACAAACCATGTAGCTCTACATAGGATTTTTACCTTTGAAAGTCCCCAAATATTACAGTGGAGAATGGAAAAAGGGTGTGAGGGTTTGTACTTGGACTTGAGATAACTATTTCTAGTGTGTTTGATAAATTGTCAAATCTTACCTTTAGTGTTTTTATTAATAAATAAATTAGGATTTAGTTTTGTAACATAATTGAAATTAAGATGACTCAGGCGAAAATGACATAACATGACCTATTTTTCGACTGACATAGATTAAACAAATTAAAAAAAATTGAGGTAAAAATGGAGTTGAGATCATTTATGTGTTTAGATAAAAACTTTTTATACGGTTAAAAGCCTTGATGCATTTCGACCATGTCAATCACCTTCTTCGATTCAACCTCCAGAAATTCTCAAGAGTTTGCATGAAATTTAGTTATTCATTCCATAGCATGAGTAAGCTTATTAATTGACATCAAATTGTAGTCCAACTATGGACATAAAATAGAGAAGAGAGTAATATCTCGAGAGAGCTCCACATCTTTTTTTTCCATCAATTTTTAGTATGATACATCTGCACCTCTGATCGATCTAGATGTAGAAGCTTTTTGATAGTTGACTAGGACATTTGATGTCTCCGGTCATATGATTAGTGGCTACTGAATCTTTGATCCAAGTTTTAAATCTTCCATTATTGGTAAGATTAGAGAAATATATATCACTTTAGTTTGTCACGAGGTTGCTTTGTTGTTATGAATTACCTCGAAGGAGTTTTTTTAGGAGCTCAAAAGTTGTCTAGACAAAATTCCTAATCTCTGATTCATAATCAACCTTCGGAGAAGAACTTGGCATTTTCTTCCCATACTTGGTCTTAAACCTTATGCGTACTTAGGGCTGCTGTTAGTTGTAGGAAGGGAGTTGATAGCTACTTCTGTGGGTAGAAGAATGGTTGTTTCAGGAAAGGGAAACTTGACTATTCATGCTGTTGCTGATTGCTTCCATTGATGCTGCGTGCAACATGACAAGATAATTCCAATAAAGTAGGTGCACACAGGGAGAATTTAGTGGGTGAGGGTCTCTTGCTAGGAAGATTCTGAAGGCAAAAATGGAAAATATGAGATCCTTCATTGAAAATTTTGATGCCGGGAAGAAGTGGAGGGGCTTTGGAGGAGGGACTGCAGATCGATTGAAGGGATTCCAGTGGAGGAGAGCCTATAGTAGTACTGATTCCGGCTACAAGGAGAGTTCCGGCAATAGAGAAGAACGAAGGCAAGGCTGTGGGGAGAATTCTAGGTGTGAGTACAACATGATGAATTTTTGCTACAGTGAAGAGTTGATAAAGAGCTTACAGGGGGAAATCAGACTAAGGAAAAAGCAAGGCTGAAGGGAAGTAAGAAGAAAAAAAAAATGCTAGTTTCGTTTCTCTTGGATTCCGCCGTCATTGGAGAAAATGGGAGTTTCACGTCTCGGCAAGCTGCAATACCATCACTAGAGGAACCATCACTAGAGGAAACAGGAGTAATCCCATCACTAGAGGAAACAGGAGTTTAGGGTATCTGCACGTTGCAATCCCATCACTAGAAACGACATATGAAGATAACCAATTAAAACCCATAGAACGCTTCAAGACGAGATGCATAGGTCTTCATTGTGTTTTGCGGCTCATTGGATGGGTTCATCTAGTTGACAAGAAGAAGAGGATCCCGTCTTGTTTTGTGACTCACTGGATGGAGTCGTCGAGGCGACAATAAGATGAGAAGGACTGCATCCACCTTGTGAGCTGTGATCTTGATCGAAGATGGAGACACAGAGAGGCCATGCCACACTTCAACCTCGAAGATGAGGAGCGGCCACGATCGTGTTTCGGGAACGTAAACGAAAGAGGATCTTGGGCCACGACTCTGATACCAAGTAGAAATTGCTTGGGAAAGAAAATTTATCTCACTTCATTTTTCACATGTAGGGTACATATATGTAGGAAAATGAGTTCCTCTTAATTTAAGAATATACCAAATACATATAATCTATTTAGAAAGGAAATAATTCTAAGATAAAATAAAAAAAAATCATAAATAGATAGAGAATAAAATTAATTATGGAGTTTCCAAAGTTTTCTCCCAATTTAATCTTTCATAATAGGTGGGTGGCCGGCTGACCCACCCAAGGAAGCAGTCGGTTACTTCCTGATTTTCCTAAAATATCATAGACAATTTTATGAGAATAAATGTTTCTTCATCTCCATAAACAACTGAGTCTTTTTGAATAGAAACTGAAGAATAAGATGCAGAGAAGACCCACCATTGCAATTAAAATTCTAAAAATTTCAACTCTTAATTTATGATGAGGTAAAAAACCATACTAGTAAGAGGGCAATTAGACCAGTCAACAAAATAATTATCAAATAACGCATAAATTGAATAGGCATTAACCCAAGGATCAAAAAGAAAGAATAGGTTACTATTACAAGTGACTTGAAAGGAAAAAACCATTCCTCAATTTAACAACAAATTGCATGAGATTCCTCCAAAAAGGAAAGAATTTTTGTTTCACTATGTACAAAGGAGAAACATAATGGCTGCGGCACTGAGTAGAAAAAAATAGAATCTGTATTAAAAAATTCCCAAAAACCTTAGCTTTACATAAGATATGCATGGTATCCAAACTAGGAATATTTAAGTCCCCTCTCTCCTTATGTTTATTAGTAACTTCCTAAGGAATTAATGCAGCTTCTGTTCCTTGTTATTATAAAATAAGAATTTATTAATCAAGGAATTAAGCTTCTTTCTAAGTCCTTTAGGAATGGCAGTTGCTCTAAAAAAAATGTTATTTCCAAATGGTAGACAGCACGAATTGAAGTTTGATAATACTGTTGTTTCCAGCCACCCAACCAAGTAGCTAATTTATCCAAAAGCTTGGGGCAATTAGCAGCTCTTAGCTTAGTGGACCTGATGGTAATACCAAGATAATCCCAAGGAATAAATTTATAAGGAAAATCAAGACTTCTACATATGCTAATTCTAAGATTCTTCTGAACACCCTTTAAGAAGCAGATAGTGGATTTAAATGGATTCACACTGAGATTAGAGACCTTATGAAGAATCTCAATCAATTCCTAGCATAATCATTGGAAGCATATCCAAACTTGAGAATGTCATATTTTAGGTTGCTGATAAAATGATTATTCCATCCCTGAGAATCATTTTGAAAATTAGAATCTACTAATCTAGAGAGATTATCCATGAAAATAGTAAAAAGATATGGTGATAGAGGACAGCCATGCCTCAAACCCGAAGTAGAATTAAAAAAATTATGAAGCTTACCATTAATAATAACTGAAGAAGGAACCTGATCAATACAAACCTTCCCCCAATCAATGAATAAATAGGAAAACCAAAGGCAAGCAATCTGTCATAAAGAAACGACCTATCCACTTTGTCAAAATCTTTCTGAACATCAATTTTAACAACAACAACAACAACAAAGCCTTAATCCCACTACGTGGGGTCGGCTACATGAATCCTTTTTCTCCATTGCGTCCTATTTAGTATCATATTTTCATTTAGTTCTAGTAAATTAAGATCATTTTTAAATACAATAAGCCCAAGTCTTCCTAGGTCTACCTCTGCTTTTCTTAACACAAGTCGAATTTAAAACATCTACTCTCCTAATCGGATCATCTAATGGTCGACGTTTAATATGACCAAACCATCTAAGACGACTTTCTCTAATTTTGTCTGTCACAGGAGCTACACCAACCCTATCACGAATATATTCATTCCGCATTTTTAACAAAAATTTCTTTCTTGAACATCAATTTTAACAAAAAAAAAAAAAAAAAAGAATGATTGATATTATTGAAGCAATGAAGAAATTTATTAGCTAGAATAATATTATCAATTATATCTCTTTCTTGAATAAAAGCTGCTCGAGAAAAATGAATGATAGAAGGATGAATAGCTTTTAATCTTTTTGAAATAAGCTTTAGATATAAACATATAAAAAGTAATGCACAGGGAAATCAGCCTGTAGTCATTCAAAGTTTGACCTTGAGGAAGTTTGGGCACAAGAGTAATAGCAGAATAATTCGCTATATTATGGAGCTTGGAAGTGGCAAAAAGAACAAAAAAAAAAAACTTGGCAACCAAGATACAAATTGATCCCGTAATTCCCTAAGATTCTTTGAAGAGCCTTGAGGTAAAGCCATCAGGTCGAGCGGCTTTGTCATCCACAATGCTAAAAATTACTCTGTTAATCTCTTAACTATGATCATCAATGAAAGCTTCCCGATACAGATTTGAAAGAGAGAGAAGCAGGAATAACATGTTGATGATCATTCTAAGAAGACTTGGAACTATTAAGAATGGA
Organism: Phalaenopsis equestris; assembly: GCF_001263595.1. Taxonomy (NCBI): domain Eukaryota; kingdom Viridiplantae; phylum Streptophyta; class Magnoliopsida; order Asparagales; family Orchidaceae; genus Phalaenopsis; species Phalaenopsis equestris. The sequence continues at coordinate 73,757 of NW_018230386.1, read as the reverse complement.
AGAAATTAATCCCCAACTCTATTAGAAATATCCATATGAGAATTAAGGCTCTGTTTGGGGCCACTTTTTTCATGCGGCGCTGCCCTAAACTGCGTAATATTACTGTTTGTCTCCCAGCTTTGGCATCGCTAATATTCGAAATTGCCCCCAATCTTGGCCAAAAAAGCCATCAGCCCTAGATTTCCTTCCCACGTCGTCTCGCCATCTCGCGATCTCGCCATCTCTCCTGATGTTCTCGACCCCGCGTCTTCTTCTTCGTCGTCCAGGAACGATTATAAGAAGCACGCGCCTTCTTCTTAGTCAACCACGACAGAGACCTCCTTAGGTATGACCGCGAAATCCTCATTATTTAGAAATGTTCTCACCTCTTTCAGTTGTCTGCTATCTCTTCATCTCTTTTTAAAGCGTTCGCCTATATCAAGCCAAGGTGAAGCAAAAACAATTTTGAGGTAGAGGCCTCCTCATGTTGAATTTTACGTTTTTTTTTTCTGTATTTGCTGTACATTTTTGCTTTTATCATTAGATAATGTTCTAAGGTTTGGACATCTGTTGAATTAGTTGTTTATGCTTCGCGGCGCCTGTTTTGGGTTTATTGGAGATTGTTCGTTCGTTTGAACAGAACTCATTTGATGTTTCGATGCTTGAACTTATCATTTAGGGTATCATTTAACATTTAGATTTACTCGGAATTTGTGAATAGAGGGAAGATCCAAATTTGGTAGACATTGTGGTACCTTTTCACCAGATTAACAAGAGAGGTGTATGGCATCTTTCCTCATACTCTTTTAAAATACGTACTCTGAGCTACTAGGGATTGAATTTTGCTTGAATTGTTATCTAGTGACTTGAACTTATATTGAATATCTGTAATTCTGTATTGTTTTTATTTGAACTTTTTCCTTAAATGTATCAAATTTATAGTTTCTGGGATTGATTAAAAATTGTAGAAGTCTATTTTTTAGATGTTTAGCTTGTGAAGTGAATTTCTGCTTCTGATGTATTATATATTAGTCTGTCATTGTTCTGTTCAAAAAAGTTTAACTAAACAGGGACAAAATTGTCATTTTTCTAGAAACAGCTGCCTCACAGCTGCAACAAACAACCAGTCGGCTTCCCTGGAGCAGCTAACTGGGGCAGCGCAGCTGCAGCTGAAAAGTTGGAAAGCTGTAGCTGCGCCAATTAGAGCCTAAGACAACTATCATTAGAAACATGCTCCTAATATAATTTATTGTTTGGTCTTACCTTAATCCTTTGGTAAATAAATTTGAGATCATATTCTTCTATATTAAAACAATCACAGCTTAATCCAAGCATTCTCAGAAAACAAAACATTAACAAGCTTATATTGTATTTGTAAAGTCTTATCACAAATCTCCTTATCAAAAGAAAATTTATCCATAACTTAAACAACCTCCTGCTTCTCTTCTTTAAGCTCCAAGATGGAGTTAGTAATATAATTAGAAGAGTGCCAAATTGAAATTTTCAAAACCATCTGTCTTCTTAAGCTGATCACAAAAGTTGAAAATCGAATCACCAATTGGTAAAATTCCAAATATTAGAAATATAATTCTGAAAATGCTCACATTTACTCAAATAATTTTTGTATAAAAATCTACAACTAGGAGTAATTTTATGCTGCAAAGAAAGAAGCAACATTAAAGAACGTAATAAGAATAAGGATATTTAGAATCTTTCATTACACAGCTCCCTCCACAAGACACCCAATAAGGCCGTCTTTTGCTGATTAAATCAACTAAAAAGAAAACTCTACATTATGAAGATTCATAACACCAGACTGAAAAATAGTCATTGAAGTCAGCAAGCTTATTAGGAATAATAGATAAACCCCCTTTTTTTTCATGAGGAAACATAATATAGTTGAAATCACCAAGAATGATCCAAGGATCTAAATATTAGCTGCAATATCAACAATATACTACCATAAATCTTCGCAATGTGACAGTTTTCAATATAGATAATGTAGTAAAAACCTAGTATTTGATGAGATAACCAATTCATCATGAATAAATTGAGCTTCAATCGGAAGAAGGATCGGAAGAGCAGTAAAAGAAATAGAAAGTGAATTACACTACCCTATCTTGCCATGAGGAGAGCATCCAAAATTATGAATATCCTTTTGATTAGGAAACATAGAGAAATGTCTCCTAATAAAAAAGGCAAGAAGTCAGATCAGCATTGATCTTTGTTTCCAGAAGATAAACTTTAATGAGATTCCTACAATCAATGACTCTAAAATCAAAATTTAAACCTCCTAACATTCCAAGAAATAATGTTGGGAATAAAGATATAGTTAATGTTGAGAGGATTGGGAGGACCATCCCTTAGAACTTACTTTCTTGCTCTTAGAAATTGGAGGTACTGAAGGAGGACTATGATTACTGTTCTCTGTAATAGCATTAGTAACAGGAATATAACCAGAAATAGGCGGGGAAGAATGAATAACAGATGATTAAGGAGCCTGTCGTTTAACAGGAGAAATAGAGATATCCTCAATAATCTTAGAAGAAGAATTCACCTGATTATTACTGCTAGCAAGAGAAGTACCAGGTATATGCAAATCTGGAACAGGTAAAGAAGTAATACTAGAAAGATGTATAGGAGTTTTAACTTGATTCGTAATAATGTTATGATCCCTTTGGATACTATAGTAGAAATACATGAACTATTTCTATCGTGATTAATCGGGTGAACTGGAAGAGGAGGTTTGTAGTTGGGAGATTTGGGATAAAAATTTGCAAATGTGTCACATACTTTACCGGGACAGGGTTCAATTCATAAAAAAAAGTGCCCTCCACTCATTACTAATTTCCTTTTTTGTGTCTCACTCTCTCTTCATCATCATAAACTCTCCTCCATTCCTCTCATATAAACCACACTGCTCTTCTTCTCTCCCATTTCCTCTCACCCAAGATTCTCTGCTGTCGCATTCTACAAAAAATAAAAAATCCCCTATGTCTCTTCATGTTTCACATAGCAGTCATAGCATACCGTGTCTCTCGTTTGAGAAAGTTTATTACGTGTGGACGTTCAGACGTACGAACAACGGTGGATGTGGACACCATATCACCACAATTTCACATCTATGTGACGTGGCCTCACCATCCAGCATTGTCAGTACATGTGGTGTCTGTACGTAATAATTTCTCTCATTGCTCTCGATGTTAATCTCCAACTCTGATATCTCTCTAGATCAACACCCTCTCCCCCTCCCAAACCCAACTCAATGCTCTCTCTACCTCAAATCCTCCTCTACCCCAGCATCCTCTATGGAAGCAAACCAAACCTCTCCCACCCTCACATATTCCTTGCTGCAGCAAATACACCAACTTTGCCTGAAATCCAAACTGCCGGCGAGCCATTTCATCGTTCCACCTCCTCGTTCACCGTTGCCAATCGTACAAGCCTCACACCCTATCATGCCTTCCTCTTCACAAAACCAAATCTCTCTCTACATCTCTCACCTTCATCTTTCTAGAAAAAAAAATGATCAGAAGAAGAGAGGAACCTAAAAAGACAGACATACAAGAAAAATGACAAAGAAGTGAAAGAACGTGGAGAATCTACGTATGACAAAATCTTGCAAGGATAGATCAAGCATGTCTGCCCCAAACACGATTTGACAGAGACACCTTCGACTAATATCCACGAAAGAATATTTATGTGGACTATTCACTACCAGAGATTCACGTGTAGGTCCCTGTTCTGGGGTCAAGAGCACTCCTAAGTGGACGCATCCCACTATGTTAATTAATATTGGGGAATGCTCAAGAATATGCTCGATAAAAAGGGTTTCACTTTAGTATTGTAGAACTGAAGAAATAAGTCATTCAATGAAAGTTATTCCATGCTGGAACGCCTAAATTCTTCCAAGCTCTCGCGAAGCTATTAAGTAGAGTGAGTCCCTCACATCACAAATGGGTGGCTGCTCATCGGTGCACGGAGCCCACATAAAAACCTAAATCATCTTGACGGAGATATTCCAATACGTTAAAGCACATCCAGGCCATGAGGGCAGAGGACAAGTCGTATCCCAAACGAGCGACAACTTATCAGCATCGGGCAGTCAAAGTGATATGACGACGTCAAAGAAACGACAGGGCTCAAAGGGGCTCAACAACAGAAAGAGTAGAGTAATTCTAAAACATAGAGACAGTTGGGTCAGGGTACCATGAACCCGTCATCCCATGCTACTAGGATCTTAAGTCTACCTAGTTGTGAAGGTAGTCAACCCAATACGTCTTGAGTCCCCGATCGACAATCCGTGAATTGAGTCGTCCACGAGGTCCTCGGTAGCCCTAAAGTTTAAAAAAAAGAAACTCTATCATATGACTATAAGCTAAAGCTCAAAGAGGTGGGACTTGTACCCACTGAATTAACGAGAATGCCTCAGGAAGAGAAGTGTAGGTTCAACTACAAAACTGAATAACACTCATAATAAAAAAACTTACACCCTATCTAGGTAGGGGAGTCTTTTAGCACCCTAGACGCACTAGACTACCTTCTACATAAAAATGTATGTTGGGCTAGTCAGGTTGGAGAAGCACAGTGGCTTCTCGTTGGGATATGCAAATATGAATGCAATTATTTAGAGTAGCCCTTAGATATTGTGGAACCCCTATTAATTATTCTTGGGTTATGATCATGCATGCAACCCGTTTTAAAAACTACTCGAAAGAGAGATAGGTTTTGAAAAATCTTGAATCTTTTAATCCCAAAATTTTGATTATCTTAATCTTTTATTAAGATTTTTAAATATAAAGAATTATAATTTTAAAGTCAATAATGAGCTTAGATTATAATTTTTAATGACATCCTAGATCAACTAGAAATAAACAAGAGAAAGTAGTTCAGGCATACAGACACTTAACAAAAGAGTAAAAAGCACTCTAAAATATATAAAAAAGGTCAAGTGTCGTTGGGTCGACAACTATCTCAGGAAAACAGAAAAAACGGCTGGACTCTACATATAAATGCCTGGTCCTAGGTATATACAAGAATATAATTCGAACTTAAGTTACGGGACATGAGTTACCGCTCTTAGTCTCCGCCATGTGGTTCGATGCGTTGTTTGTTTCGGAACCCATGCCCGTGCCCGTGCCCATTTATGATACAGACTCAGCCTAGGGACTATCAAATACATTGAAAGGGAAAAAATAAGACTCGACTTAGCATGAAAAAAAACATTAGCAAGGAAAGTCATTCAACGCAAAGTAGGTCGTGCTTTGTAATCAAGGGAGTTAAATGACACCTATAAACAAAGGTTAGAAATCATTACATGCTCCCCTCATAGTGGTACCTATGTGTGCATATAGAGGCATAACTCCATGCAGAAAACTGCTTTAACACGCTACCATGCATATCAAACATGCAGTCACAGTAAAAGCTTAAAGCAAGAAAGATGTCTGGCTAGGGCAACCAATCCAGTAAAGAACAATAACCAGGCATAAAAAATACTACCTAGCAACATGGATTCTAACCTAACACACCATCTAACGAAATGTGTCCTAACCTAGCATCTAAGTGAACAGAGCAAAGTCTCCAGCTATCGTATGACTTTGACAGGATCGACACACCAGCATCATCCTAAAGATCCAAGAGATTTAAAGCACCTCACAAGATTTGGGTAACATTTAAAAATAAATAATCTCACAAATGACCTAACTTATATAATTTTTAAAGTAAGCGGATAATACAATAATAATAAAAATACTCTTTTTATACTTTTAAAATAGCGAACCTATAATACGGGTCTGTGAAGTATATGACGTACGTTAGAACCCTTGATTCATTAACACAATCATAACCTTGTCAAGCTCGACAGGGATCAACCTAGAGTGCAATGCTCATTAAGGCATCGCGACTGACACGGGGACTCTCCTAACGAGCAGGACAAGTTATAAAGGTGTATGGGCAAGCATACAAACATGCAAGGAACTCACATTATTATTACGAAATAATCACAACCGGCGTCCTGGTGGGTGAAACACATCATGCAAATGAGTGCAATGATGCTACATGCAATATGACACACACAAACGAGATGTACCGGTAAGAACATACTACTTTTGTGAGGAATTACGCATACCCGAAGACCCGAGGCGCCATGCGATATGCAAACACTAACTATAAATGAGTTTGCATTGAGTAAAAATGACACCTATGAAAAAATTCACGCCTTACCCGAGAGGCACTCACCGAGCACGCATGCAAAGATGCAAAATATGCAACAAGCTGATAGGGATACACCAAAGGGGGTGAGGGTGAGTGTGTCATAGAGGCAGTGACTCAGAAAGGACGAGGATGCCGTGGAGGTAGCAACCCAAAGAAAGGGTGTGTCGTGGGGACAGTGACCTAGAGAGGTGGGTTTGCCATGAAGGTAGAGGCCCGACAGATGGGTATGCCGATGAGGCAATGACTCGAAGGATGGACACACTGTGAAGATAGCGACCCGACAATAGGCATGCCGTGGAGGCAGTGACCCAAATGATGGACATACTGTGGAGGTAGTGACCTGAAAAAGTGGGCTTACCGTAGAGGAAGAGGCTCGAAAGATGGGTATGCCATGGAGGTAGTGACTTGAAAGATGGGTATGCCGAGGAGACAGGAGCTCGACGAATGGGTGTGTCGTGGAGGCAGTGACCCAAGGATGATCATGCCGTGAGGTAGTAGCCCAATAGATGGGTATGCCGAGGAGGTAGTGACTTGAAGGAAGGGTATGCCGTGGAGGTAATGACCCGAAATGGTAGGTGTGTTGTGGAGGCAGATGTCTGAAATATGGGTATGTCACGGAGACAGTGACTTGAAATATGGGCGTGCCGAGGAGGCTGGGGCCCGACGAATGGGTGTGCCGTAAAGGTAGTGACACGAAGGATGAACTTGCTGTAGAGGTAGGGGCCCAACAAATAGAGGCAGTGACCCAAAAGAGATGAATATGTCGTGGAGACAGCGACCTAACAGATGAATATGTCGAGAAAGCATGGACTCGAGGATGGGCATGCCGTAGAGGCAACGACTTGACAAATGGGTATGTCGAGGAGGTAAGGTCTGACGAATGGGTGTATCATGGAGGTTGTGACCCAAAGGATGAGCGTGTAGTGGAGACAGAGGCCCAACGAACCGGTGTGCCGTGGAGGCAGTGACCCAAATGGTTGCACGTGTCGTGGAGGTAGAGGCTTAAAGACTGGGTATGTCATGGAGGCAGTGACTTGAAAGGGATGGGCATTCCGTGCAGACAGCGACCCGACATATGACTATTCCGAGGAGGCAGTGACCCGGGGATGGGTATGTCGTGGAGGCAGCAGTTCGAGAGATGGGTGTGCTGTGGAGGCAGTGACTTGAAAGGGTGGGTGTGTCGTGGGGTTAGAGGCCCAAACGATGGGTTTGCTGCGGAGGCAGTGACCCGAAGTATGAGTGTGCTGTGGAGGGAGGGGCCCGATGAATGGGTGTGCTACTGAGGTAGACCCGAAGAATGGGCATATTGTGGAGGCAGGGGTCCGACGAATAGGTGTGCTGTGGAGGCAGTGACGTAAAAAATGAGCTTGTTATGGAGGTAGGGGCCCGACGAATGGCGGCAGTGACCTAAAAGGGATGAGCGTATCGTAGAGGTAGTGACCTGAGAAGTGGGTATGTCGAGGAGATAGTGACTCGGGGATGGACATGCCTTAGAGGCAACAACCTGACAAATAAGTATGCCAAGGAGGCAGGGGCCCGACGAATGGGTGTGTCATGGAGGCAGTGACCCGAAGGATGTACGTGCCAAGGAGGTAGGGGCCTGACGAATGGGTGTGTCGTGGAGGCAGTGACCCGAAGGAGTGCATGTGCCATGAAGACAGAGGTCAAAAGAATGGGTGTGTCATGGAGGCAGTAATCTGAAAGGGATGAGCATGCCGTGAACGCAGCGACCCAACAAATGGGTGTGCTGAGGAGGCAGTGACCAAGAGATGGTCATGTTATGGAGGCATCATCTCGAGAGATGGGTGAGTTGTGGAGGTAGTGACCCGAAAGGGTGGACGTGTCGTGGAGTAGAGGTCTAGAGGACGGGTGTGCCGTAGAGGCAGTGACCCGGGGTGTGTCGTGGAGGCAAAAGCTCGATGAATGGGTGCGCCGCGGAGGCACTGACCCGAAGAATGGGAGTGTCATGCAGGCACGAGTCTGATGGACGAGTGTGTTGTGGAAACAGTGACCCGAATGGGTGGGCATGTTGTGGAGCCAGAGGTCTGGAGACTAGGTATGCCATAAAAGCAGTGACCTAAAAGGCATGAGAAGGTCGTGGAGGCAGTCACCCGACAGATGGGAATGCC
>NW_018230386.1:11060-65401 GCF_001263595.1 Phalaenopsis equestris | reverse complement strand
ATGCCGAGGAGGCAAGCAGCCCGACAGATGAGCATGCTGTGGAGACAGCAGCTCGACAGATGAGCATGAAGTGAAGGTAGTTACCATAGAGATGGATGTGTCGTGGAGGCAGTGACTCGACAGGGTGGGCGTGTTATGGAGGCAATGACTAAACAAACTAGGCATGCTGTGGAGACAGTGACCCAAAAAGGTGGGCGTGTCGTGGAGGCAGTGACTCAGAGGATAGGCGTTTCGCTGAGGCAGTGACACGAAGGATAGACGTGTTGTGAAGGCAGGGTCCCGTCAGATTGGTAAACTGAGGAGGAAGTGACCCGAAAGATGGGCATGTCATGAAGGCTGTAACCCGACCGATGGGTATGTCTAGGAGGCAGTGATGGGGATGGGCATTCAGTAAAGGCAGTGACTCGACAGATGGGTATGCCGAGGAAACAGTGACTCAGGTATGAGCTTGTTGTGGAGGCAGTGACCCGACAGATGGGTATGTTGAGGAGACAATGACCCATAGATGGTAATGATCCTCTCTGGGGAGAATCATACCAGGGATGAGTGTGTGAAGGGACACTCGAAGTGCATCTCAAGCCAGTGATGATGATTATGCAAGATGTCATACAAGACATATGGTCATTTATCATACTCTCATAGTGGAACATATTAGAATGTCACGTGGTCTGAGAGACATCGAAGTAGGTAGCTGTAAAACCAAAGATGTCAAAAGATAAGATGTCCTCGTAATAGAGCTCTCTAAGGTTGTATTACTCGAGGAGCATCATGGGAGGTGGCTATAGAGCTAAAGAATCGTCAATGAGACGAGAACCCTCATGAAAGAACCGATTAGAATGTCATATGGTTCAAGAGGTGTCAAAGTAGATGGCGATAAAGCCAAAAATGTCCGACGACAAGATGTCTTCATAATAGAGCTGGCACTAATGTCGTATGGCTCGAGGTACATCGTAACAAGTGGCTAAAGAGCCAAAGGATCGTCATGAGACGAGATACCCTCATGAGAGAACCGACTAGAACGTCGTATGGTTTGAGAAGTGTCAAATGCCAGATGGACAAAGCAGTCTAGCATTCCAAGACAGGTCGATAAGAATGAGCAAAGCAGTCTTCATCTTATGCAACGCCATGGCACCGTCAGATATCAGAGTATCTCGATTGGACATGCATCAGTGACTAGCTGAAGTAATTTAACCAATACAACGTGTCGAGGAACATGGCAATGAGAATCAACCCAGTCAAACATGGTGCCGAAGGGGGTCGGATGAACAAAGCAATCCAACCCTATAGTACCTTACGAACATTAGCGAGGTGATTCCTGCTAGGGAGTTTTGTGAGCATGAGAATGCCCGGCTCAAGCATGGGCTAATCAAGTTAGCATAGAGCTTGGATAGTTCAACACGCGACTTGACAAGGTAAGTAGGATCAACCAAGTCAGATATCAAGTAAGACAGGACGTAGGTATCCTGCTTATGCATATCAAATGGTACCAGAGGTATGTATCTTGACCCTCTATTAAGCGAGCAACCATACGGCTAAATAGCCTGAGGTAACATGCTCAGAATATAGTCAGACATCAAACTATCCCGATAAAATATGGATCAGTGGTAAAATCGATACATGTTAGTCGACGTGGCGGATAAAACCAACCAAAGCAATCTAGACTATGCTGGAAGTAATCCGACAAGGGGAGATGCTTCTCTCAAAGGGTATCGATTTCGACTGGTCGAGGTAACCCTATCGAGCGTAAAAAAACATAGTTTGACATCAAAGTACTCCAACAAAATATGGATGAATGGTAAAATTGGTACAATATATCACTCAACTTGTCGGACAAAACAACCAAAATAATTGAGAAAAAAATATGATTATATGACTAGGATGGTCTAACCATAAGAGCACTAACGAGACAACTCGCGTAGAATTCTCCCATTTAGCAAGTTAATTCTTGCTAGGGAGGCATTGATTGTCTCGATGCTGCCATGGATAGTTGAACGACTGATACGACATATCATTTGACAGGACGAACATAATTAACTAAGTCAGTCAACCCTATCAAATAGGATAGGACGTATGTATCTTGACCCTGCATCAAGCGAGCAACTATAAGGCTAAATAGCCTGAGGTATCACGTTCAAAGTATATGTTGGACGCACGAAGCGATCCAACAGGCGATGGATCTGTGGTAAAACCGATGCACTGTTATTTGACTTGGCGGAAAAAAACCAACCAACGCAGTCGTGAAAAATAACGAGGCTATATGACTTAGGACGGTCTAACCACTAGGGTGCCTCAAGCCCACTAGCAATTCTTGCTGGAGATTCTTCCAACTAACAAGATAATTCTTGCTGGGGAGACATTAGACTTCTCGATGCAGACTTGGGTCAGTTAGCTGACTGACACGGCATGTCATTTGATGGGGCGGACAGAACCAAACAAGCCGATTGAAGATATCATCTAGGTGGATTCACAAGTCCAACCGTAGGGTGCTTTAAGCAAGCACTAGCGAGGTAATTCTAACCTAGGATTCCTCATAACCAGCAAAGTAGCTGTCGCTGGGGCAAAAAAAACTCAACCGATTTATCCATCGAGAATTAGTTGAGGCAATTCTTGTCGAAGAAAATATCGGGGCAAATGCCAGACATGAATAGCTGCTCTAACTAAGAACATGGATTGGTGGTAAAACCGATACGATATGTTGCTCTGACAAGATAATGAAAATCGACTGAGTCAAGAGTATCAAAGAGGGTGGACAACTAGAACATACCAACTCTATACGTGATACTGCCACCATAAATTTTGGTAGAATGAATTCTACTGGGGAATTACCGTAGTAGCTAAGAATAGTTGGTCAAAATGTAGCACTCCAACTAGAGGGTATTTAGCACTCTGGCCAATCCTGAAACATCCTCTAGGAAGGACAAACACCTCATTCATCTAAAATGAGTGGAGACAAGCGTTTCCATCATCTTCATCTATGATGGATGGGAAGTTCTCGATTTGGACCCTATGTAGAATTGGTAACCGAAAAACATGCTAGGAAAGTGCATGGCTTTCCTATATATGACAAATATCAATCAAAATTGACTCACGTCAATCGAGATATTGCGAACGTTAGCTAGACAAAATTCACTGACCATGGAATGCTTAGCCATAATGCTAAGCTCACATCCTCTGAAAGAGGTTATCTTCTACTCTTACTACAACGAAAGGGATGACCGTATCTACCACACTCATTTATGATGGGTGGGACACGCTTATTCGGATTTGCTCAAAGCGTGGAGCCGTAGAGAAAAGATAAGAGAAGTGTACGATTTTTTTTATACTGATTACTAGTTGCGCCGGGTATAGGCTGCCTGTAGGACTTCCACCTTGTCTCTATGTCAATTCGACAATCAATTTTAAGAGATGTACAGGACCTCTCTCACGTTCAATAAAACACAGAAAAGGTAGGCGTACGGTATGTCGTACAGCATGCTCACAAAGAAGGTTGGTCGACATTGAAAAGAAGCACTGTCGGACTCGAGGGTCTATGCCTGAAGCGTAAAGATGGTGGGTGAGAGAGTCCACACGCACATGACATGTCAACTTTCGAAGGAAGGACTGCCGGGACCTGACGGTCAACGTTTAATGTGTAAAGATAGCGGGTGAAAAGTCCGCGAAATGGCAAATCATTCTTCTGAAGAAAGGGCCGGCAGACATGGAGGGTCGACGCGTAAAGCATAATGGTAGTGGGTGAAGAACCCACGAGATGATAGGCTATTTTTCCGAAAGGATGGCCATCGGGCCCGGAGTGTTGATGCCTAATGTGTAAAGATAGTGAGTGAAGAGCCCACGAGATGAAAGCCATTCTTCTGAAGGAAGGGCTGCTGGACTTAGATGGTCGACGCATAATGCTTAAAGGTAGTGGGTGAAGAGCCTACTTGATGGCGAGCCATTCTTCCGAAAGAAGGGCCGCCAGACCAAGAGGGTTGACGCATACTGCATAAAAGCAGTGGGTGAAGGGACCACATGATGGGGAGCCATTCTTTCGAAGGAAGGGCCACCAGACCCAAAGGGTTAACACATAATGCTTAAAGGTAGTGGGTGAAGAGCCCACGTGATGGCTAGCCATTCATTCGAAGGGCCGCCAGACCCAGAGGGTTAACGAGCGATGCGTAAAGGGTAGTGGCTGAAGAGTCCACGAGATGGTAAGCCATTCGTCCGATAGAAGAACAGTCGGATCCAGAGGTTCGACACGCGAGGCGTATCTGTTGTTAGTGAAAAGCTCGTGAGTTGGCAAGCCATTCTTCCAAAGAAAGGGCCGCCGGACCCAGAGTGTCGACGCATGAGGTGTAAAGGTAGTGGGTTAAGTCCCCACGAGATGGCAAGCCATTCTTCCGAAGGAAGGGCTGTCGGACCTAGAGGGTCGACACACATAGCGTAATGTTAGTGGGTGAAGAGCCCACGAGATGGTAAGCTATTCTTGCGAAGGAAGAGCCGCTAGACCTGAGGGTTGACGCGTAAAGTTTAAACGTAGTGAGCGAAGAACCCACTAGATGACAAGCCATTCTTCCGAAGAAAGGGCCGCCAGACCCAGAGGGTCGACACATAAAGCGTAAAGGCAGTGGGTGAGGAGCCCACGAGATGACAAGTCATTCTTCAGAAGGAGGACCGTCGGGCCCAGAGTGTTAACGTGTAAGGCGTAAATGTAGTGGATGAAGAGTCCACAAGATGACATAACCATTCTTCGAAAGGAAGGGCCGCCGGACCTAGATGGTTGACGCATAATGTGTAAGTGAGATGTGTTTATGTCGACCATCTTAACATCGCTTGACAATTCTCTGAATCACAATAAGGACTTTATTAATAGAATGTCGACGCTCAATAACCTGAAGAGTTTTTATACTATTTTTAACTTTATTACTCACCTCGAGCTTCACCTTAGGAATGCTGACCAGTTTTTATTTCTGAAGCCTTTTATACTTTCTCTGAGAATTGCGATGTTTGGTGAGTTTTTGCTTTTTAGTTTTGAAGATTTTTATTTCCTTTAGATAAAAATCCTCTATTGATGTCTGGGCTCGAGAATTCTCATCACAATATGTTCAACGATAAGCTCTAATTAACTTCTAATGAACGTGCAAGTTATTTAACTGGTTTTTTACTAAGTTAACTATCATGAGAGTTTCTAGATTTTTGGGGAAAGCCCATGAAAGATAGGAATTCAAGTCATCAAGACTTAATATGATTTTCCCACACCATAAGTATTTGCAAAACCTAAGAAGGTGCATACATGGTATGGCTCAAACCCACCCTTAGGATCTATATTAGATTCAACCTCAAGAATCATCAATGGCGAACTCAAGACGAGATCAACCAAGGGGCACAATTCCTTTAAAACCATTTCAACGACCTCCAAAATTGGGGTCGGAACATCAAGAGGTATTGGGATAAGAAGCTTCTTAATCCACCGCCTCTTGGTCGAGATAAAATATATCTCGGTTAGATAAGTAGAGGTCTAAGTGGTAACGCCAAATATCGAGGTATCATGATCAATCATGAACTAATTTATAGAGACAAAGTGTTCTATTCAGTTTGACATGACTTTCAACAAGGTGATGATAATCAACAAAGTCAAACAAAATATCTAAGAATTGAATATAGGAGATAGCAACAGAATGCTCTCATCAAGAGTTCTACCAAAAGACGAATTAGCTCAAATTGAATGAGGTACTCTTAAAGAGCTTGGGAGATGTCTATCCCGACTAATCATGGATCGACTGAGACTAACAAAGTGATCCAGTCAATACAACATGTTATCAACAAAAGATTTTGGGAGTGTTCTCCCAACTGGAGTATAAAACATCCATGCAGCCTTGCTTAATAAGTAAAAGAAGTATGATAAAACACTCTTTGAAGCAAAGGCAAGTAATCCCTCGCCGCCAAATGTAGAAGTCCTTCTACATGCTTTTTTTGGCTTTTTAGCGTAGCTTAAGCCAAACCTCTCCCCTGGGGGACTATTACGCTACAGAGCCTCACACATTTAGGCTTGGCGAACAATCTACACCTTGGGCAATAACCCATTATGTAGGAATATATCTATCAGAGGAGTCTGATAATAAAGATACATCATCTCCGGATCTACCATAGGCTCTATCTCAAGATTCACTTGAGGTGTCTCATAGATAAGGTCAACTGGAAGGTTAACTTCCGAATTCAAACCCGTGGTTTCCCTAACGGTGTTGGAATATCAATGGATTTGATGGCAAGAACTTGCTTAACCCACCGGGTATCTGCTAGAGTCGGGCAATATACAATTGTCCTCAAATAAGGTGAAAATCGATGGAGTGTATTCTGGATCTCCCTTTCTCAACATAGGACAGATTCATCTCATGCGATGAAGAAGAAATCACAAAACATTCCTTATAGCTCATGGAAAGGGTGAGCATGTCAAGCGCGGGAGAAGCTGCTATAACAGTATCATCAATGATACCTAATATAACTTCTAGTACAATGGCTCCAAGTACCGCGCCAAAGGTCCCATGCAACTCCTCGGTAGAAGACTTATGATAGCAGCAACAATATTGACTACAGGGTGAGAACGACCTGCATCTTGAGGAGGGAAGAACCCCCAAGCAATCCTAGCTAGAGCATAGTCCACATAGTCAAATAGAGAAGAGAAACGATTCTCAGCTGACAAGATCTGAGCGCCACCTCGTGCTGGAACTGAAGCGAGTTGTGGCGGGGACATAGTCCGCACAGCCTGAGGGCGAGAAAGATGATTTTCAGCCAACCGAATTTAAGCATCATCCCATGCTGGAATCGAAATAAGTCATGGCGGGGACATAGTTTGCACCGCTAGAGGATGAAAAAGATGATTCTTAGCCGACGAGATTTAACATCATCCCGGGTCGAAACTAAAGATAGTCATGGCTAGGACATGGTCCACATCACCAGAGGACGAAAATGATGATTCTCAGCTGACGAGATTTAAGCGTCCTTTTGTACTGGAACCATAACAAGTTGTGGTAAGGACATAGTCCGCACTGCCAGACATGATAACATAGAAGGTAACTCTAGCTCTCTTAGGTAGTACGACATTCACGATGATGGAAATCCTCAAAGCGCCTCAAAGCGGAAGGACCACAAGAGAGGTTAGAAAAAATGAAAGAGCGTTGTAGGGCAACGCTATCTAGTACTGACCAGGGAAAAGTAGCACAAATACGAGCTACTACAACGAAATAAGTGCCACATGCACAACTCCTTTTCAAAGGAGGGCACGTAGGAAACGTCTTGCGGTGACATGGTCCCCGAGGACAGTAGAGAAATGACTTTCAATTCGAGGGGCCAAAGACACCTCTTGAACTAGAGTCGAAACAGGTATAGAAATTTGATGCAGGACATGCTGCTGAATTTGTAGCATTCTATTCCTAGTCCTCTAGGCCTTTCTGCCAAATCGGGGGACCAGTGGATTCTCAGGGGAACCGAAATAGAAAGAGCCGGGAGAGAAGTCACAATGACAACAATAGTGATAAGCCTACTGCTAACAGAAGACTCACCTGCCTATGATAGGGAGATCCATTGGAACACAGAGGGACGGGTCTAGAAAAAATCGTTAGATGTTGCAGAGCATAGTTGCAGGCGTCGGCCTCTTTGCAAAAGAAGTGGGTGCGACACGAGACTCGATAACAAAAATTGCTCGATAAAAGGGGGGCACAGAGCAAGCGCCTTAGAGGGCGTAGAAATAACTTAATAAGCACGACTTCCTTTTTAAGGGGGATGACATAGAGCAAATGCCTCAGAGGGCGTTGGAGCAACTCAATATGCATAACTCCCTTTTTAATGAGGGCACAAAACAAACGCCTTAGAGGGTGTGGGAACAACTCACTATGCACAACTCCCCTTTTAAGGGGGAGGGCACAGAGCAAATGCCTCAGAGGGTATAGGATTACATAAGGTAATACCACAGGAGCACTCGAAAAGACAGAGGGTTATGATACCCTCAGGAGTACAAAAAACACTCGGGGAGAGGGAAAAGAAGTTCCCCTCGACAGTAGTGATCGGATCACCCTTTTCCTCTTCCACGTTGCGAGGCAAAAAGGAAAACAATTAGAAATAGAGAAAGATTAAGAGATCAATCACAAGTTACAACAATACCATGCACGCGATAATGCAGCAACCAAACTGTCGAGAGTGAGAGAAGGGACAAAATGCGTCAAGTTGCTAACCATAGCAATTGATGAATGGACTGAAAACCAAGGTCTAACAGAAAGGCTCAACAATGACTCGAAGAAAAGAAACCCGGTCACGATAATATGAGCGAAACTCCTAGTACGGAAAGTGAGACTCATTCTCCAGTGGAGTCGTTTTTCGTGCGAATATGCTGGAATCTGCAAGTCACCAAAGTGAAACTCCTAATATGGAGAGAGACTAATCTCCAGCAAAGTTGTCATTCTGTTTTCGTTATTTTTTTCTTTTTATTTTAAAAGGAGTCGCCAACTTGTCAATCACGTAGACTTTCATTTTCTGTATAAATCTCTTCCAGTTCATATGAATGATCATGAGAAGAGTAATGAAAAAGATGCACATACGACAAAGACAATAAATAAGAGAGAACGTGGAGAGTCTAAGATCGATAAACCTCGCAAGGATAGGTCAAACATGTCTGCCCAAACAAGATCGGGTAGAGGCACCTTAAACCAATATCTGCGGAAGAATTCAAACATGTCTGCCCAAACAAGATCGGGTAGAGGCATCTTAAACCAATATCTGCGGAAGAATATCTATGTAGACTACCCACAACTAGAGATTTAGGTGTAGGTGTCTGTTCTGGCGTTAAGAGCACTCCTAAGGGGATGTATCCCACTTGCTTAATTATATCTTGAGCGATATCCAAGAATACTCTCGATAAAAGATGTTTCACTGTATTATCGTAGATCTGGGGAAATAGGTCATCAAATGGAGGTTATTTAGTGTGGGAATGCCCATATGCTTCGAAGTTTTTGCTAAGCTATTGGGCAGAAAGCGAGTCTCTCATATCCCAAATGAGTAGCGGCTCATCAACACACGAATTCCACAGAATAACCTAAATCATCTTAATGGGGATATCCTAATATGTCAAAGCACGTCTAGGCCATAAGGGCAGAGGACTTCGTCGTATCCTAAATGGACGATAGCTCATCGATATCGGGCCTTCAAAATGATATCGACAATGTTAAAGGAGTGAAAACGTTTAAAAAAGCTCAACAACAGGATGACTAGAGTAATCTTAAAAGGTAGAAGCAGCCGGGTCAGCATACCGCAGACTTATCATCCTAAGCCACTAGGAGTCTACCCGGTCGTGAAGACAGTCGACTCAACACGTCTTCAGATGCCCGATCAGCAATCCCTGAATTGTGTCTTCCACGGGGACCTCGGTAGCCTTACGGTCAAAGGAAGAAAATTATCCTATAACTATTAGTTGAAGCTTAAAGAGGCGAGACATATATCCACCGAAGTGGCGAGAATGTCTCAGGAGAGGAAGAGAAGTTGAGGTTTAGCTACAAACTTGGAAATGCTCACAACAAAATGACTCACACCTCGTCTGGATTGGGGAGCCTTCACTAAACAATCTGCTATATAAAAATGTATGCTAAGTCAGTCAGGTTGAAGAAGCACGGGGCTTTTCCTCGAAAGTATAGATAGGTTTTGAAAAATCTTGAATCTTTTAATTCTAAAATTTTGATTATCATAATCTTTTATGAAAATTTTTAAAAATAAAGAATTATAATTTTAAGGTCCTTAATGAGCCTAGATTATAATTATTTGTGATATTCCAAATTAGTTAGAAATAAATAAGAGAAAGTAGTTCAGGCACACATGCACTCAACAAAAGAGTAAAAAACACTCCAAAATATATAAAGAAGGTCGAATCTCGCCGAGTCGATGTCGTACTCCTCGAAGCTCGTGCCATGTGGTTTGATATGTCGTTCGTCTCGAAACCCGTCCTCGTACCATATTTCTTATATAGACTCTGCTTAGGGACTTTATCAAATACATTGAAAGAGAAAAAAAATAAAAAATTCAACCTACATGAAAACGAGCATTGGCGGGAAAAACCATGCAATGCAAAATAGGTTGTACCTTATATTCTTTGGAGCTAAATGACACCTGCAAACAAATGTTAGAAATCATTACCTACTCCCCCATAGCGGTACTTATGTGTGTGTCATATAGAGATAAGACTCCCTATAGAAAAGCTCTCTAACACGCTACCATGCATATCGAACATGCAGTCACACTAAAATTACAAAGCAAGAAAGATGTCTGACTAGAGCAACCAATCCAAAAAAAAATCAGACATCAAAATAACTACCTAGCAACCTAGATCTTAGCCTAGCACACCATCTGATGAAAGGTGTTCTAACATAGCATCTAAGTGCACAAGCTAAATCCTCCGGCTATCGTATGACTTTGATGAGGTCACAACACCGGTCAAGTCCTAAAGATCCAAGAGATCTAAAGCATGTCACAGGAGAGATGTGATATTTAAAAATAAGCGGCCTCACATATGGCCTAACTTATATAATTTTAAAAGTTGGCGGATAATGCAATAGTAATAAAAATATCAATTTTATAATTTTAAAATAGCGGACCTAAAATCCGGGTCCATGACGTAAATGACGCACGTTAGAATTTTTGGATCTTTAGTACAGTCATACTCGTGTTAATTCCGATGACTTAACTTGCATTCCTCATCTTGATTAACCCGGCGAGCGATGCTCGTTAAGACATCACGACTGACATGAGATTACTCTCCTAACGAGCAGGACAAACCATCAAGGTGAATGGACAAGCATACAAACATGTAAGAAACCCACATTGTGATTGTTCGACCAAAGTAGGAAACAATCACAACGAGCGCCTAGGAGGGCGAAAGACACATCATGCAAATGAGTGCAAGAATACTACATTCAACTTGAAAGACTCAAACAGGATGTACCGATAAGAACAAACTACCCAAATGAGGAATTACGCCTGTCTAGTGACTCGAGGCGCCATGTGACAAGCAGACGAAACCTACGAATGGTTTGCATTGACTAAAAAGGATAATTATGAAAAGGATTCACACCTAATCCAAGAGACACTTATCGAGCACACATGCACACATGCAAAATATATAAGCAAACAACGATACAACAGAGTGATGAGGGTGAGTGTGCTATAGAGGTAGTGATTTGAAAAGGACGGGCATGCTGCTGAGGCAGTGACCCAAAGGTTGAGTGTGTCGTGGAGAGACGGTGACCCGGAGGGGTGGACATGTCATGAAAGTAGAGGCTCGACGGATGTATATGTCGTGGAGGCAGTGACCCAAAAGATGAGCACACCGTGAAGACAACATCCCGATAGATGGGTATGCCGAGGAGACAGTCACTCGAAGGATGAGCATGTCGTGAAGGCAGTGACCCGACAAATGGGTATGACGTGGAGGCAGTGACCCAAAAGATGAGCATGCAATGAAGGCAGCAATCCAACCGATGGGTATGCTGAGGAGGTAGTGAGCCGAAGGCTGGGCATGCCGAGGAGGCAGTGACCTAAAAGGCTGGGCAAGCCGTGGAGACAGAGACCCGAACGATGGGTATGTCATGGAGGCAATGACCCGAAAGATGTGTGTGTCAAGAAGGCAGGGGCTTGACTAATGAGTGTCGTGGAGGCAGTGATTCGAAGGATGAGCGTGACATGGAGGCAGGGGCCCGATGAATGAGCTTGCTGTGGAGGCAGGGACCCAAAGAATGGGCGTGTCGTGAAGGCATGCGTTTGACAAACAGGTGTGCCGTGGAGGCAGTGACATCGAAGGGGTGGGCCTGTCGTGGAGGCAGAGGCCCGAAGACTGGTTATGCCATGGAGACAGTGACCCGAAAGAGATGAGCATGTCGTGAAGGCAGCGACCGACAAATGAGTATGTCGAGGAAGCAGTGATAGATGTGCATGTCGTGGAGGCGGTGACTCGAAAGATGGGTGTGTCGTGGAGGCAGTAACTCAAAAGGGTGAACGTGTCGTAGAGGCAGAAGCCCAAAGCATAGAAGTGTCGTGGAGGTAGTGGCCCGAAGGATGGGTGTGCCGTGGAGGCAGTGACCCGAAGGATGGGTGTGCTATGAGGCGGTGACCCGAAGGAGAGGCATTCTTATAGGCAGGGGCCCGACGAACGGATGTGTCGTAGAGACAGTGACCCTAAGGGGTGGTCATGCCGTGGAGGGAGAAGTTCGAAGACTAGGTATGTCATGGAGGCAGTGACCTGAAAGAGATGTTCATGCCGTGGAGGCAGTGACCTGACATATGGGTGTGTCGAGGAGGCAGTGACTCGGGGATGGGCATGCCTCGGAGACAGCCACCCGAGAGATAAGTGTGCAATGGAGGCAGTGATCCAAAAGAGTGGGTGTGTCGTGGAGGCAGCTACCCAAGGGATGAGTGTGTCGAGGAGGCGGTGACTCAAAGAATAAGTGCCTTAAAGGCAAGGTCCCGATAAATGGATATGCCGAGGAGATAATGACTCGAATGATTGGTATGTCGTGAAGGTAGCACTTCGACCGATGGGTATGTCGAAAAGACGTGACCCGGAGATGGGCATGCCGTGAAGGCAGTAGCTCAACAGATGAGTATGCCGAGGAGGCGGTGCCAGAGATGAGTGTGTGAAGGGAGACTTGAGTGCATCTCAAACCAATGATGATGATTATGTAAAATGTCATGCAAGACATATGACACCATAGATTTCCTCGGTCGCCAAGGGTATAAGATGCCACTCGAAAGAATTACACCTTGCCCAAATAACAACTAAACACACATGAAAATGACAAACACACTATTAGACACATGCACATGTAAACAAACATGCAATATGTTGCAAAAGAATACAAGCATGCAAGTGATCGGCCGATTGGGTCATGGTGGCCTGTCGAATCGAAGAAGCAGATGGATCGATTCAGGGTAATCAATTGGATCCGAAAGGGAGGTGATCGGCCCGGGACTGTCGATTGAACCCAAAGCGGGTGATCAACACATAACGGTTGATCAGAACCAAAAGATGGGGTAATCAACCTGGGACGACAGATCGAACCCAAGATGGGTGATCGACACATAGCAGCCGATCAGACCCAGGAGAAAGGGTGATCGACCAGGGTGGCTGATCGAAATTCAAGATGGGTGATTGATATGTAGCGGCCGATCAAACCGAGAGGTTTGGGTGATCAGCCCAAAACGACTAATCGAACCATAGACGAGTGATCGACACACAACGATTGATCAAACCTGAGAAGTCAGGGTAATCGGTTCGTGGCGACCGATCGACCTTAAGACGACTAATCGATGCGTAGTGGTCGATCAAACTTAAGCAATTGGGTGATCGACCCGGGACGGCCGAGTGAACCTAAAAAGATCGGGGATCGACCTCGGATGATTGATCGACTCGAAGTGCTCATGCAGTCACACATATGATATGCAACACAATCCACATGCAAGAATGCAATGAATGATTACGCATATGTAATGCAACCTGGATGCTCGATGACACATCGAAACTTGTCCTAACGACCTCGTATAGGTGCCTAAGGTTGACGCACTTAGATCCATGACATAGTCGCCTTCGACTTTGGCGTGGAAAAATGTGGAGGAAACTTCGCCCTTCGATTTCTTGTAGAGGAAATCCTTCATTGTTTGTAGGGTGGACTAGCTACAAAGTTTTTTCCATCCTACGAACTCCCGCGATCTCGCAGGATTTGCTAGCTACAAAGCTTTTCACATTTCTCGAGATCGAACTCAACCAATCCCTCCAAGGGAGGTTGGGAGCTCCAAAATTGTGGGAAATCGGGGTTCCGACCAAATGGGATTTAAGCTTAAGGCTCACAAGGGGGAATCACTCGGCTCCGTATAAGAATAGCCAACACACGAGACTCCTAACTTAGGGCTTCTTCTAAGAAAATTAACGACCCATCACAAAGACGATGTGGCCGCGCCGACTAATGTTGGTCGGCGCACTCACCCCATGTGTGTGATTGAACCCACGTGCCTAGACTCAACAAACCCTAAGACTGAGTAGGAGTTTGAGGTTCTTACCACCGTGACGGTTTCAGACGTGTTTCTTCACTTAGGAAAAGCTCTTCTATCGGTAGAAGAGAAGCCTACGTCTCGGCGACGCTCTGACAATGCTCCGACGATCTTCTGGCGGTTCTTCCCCGAGCTAGGAGGAAGCTATCCTCCGGTGTAGGAGAGTGGACGCCTTACTCCCTCACTCACTCAAGAAATGAGGAGTGAGATGAAAAAGCTGAGGAGGAAGAAGTAAAGAGTGAGGTGGACTCCCTCTCTTGCTCTCTCAAAAGCTCTCCACGGCAGCTCCTTTGACATCCCGCGAATTGGTCGCGCTCCTCCGCTTGTCCCTCTCAGCTCACCCGATCAAAGAAGAAGAGGAAGAGGAGGGGGAGAGGGGCGAGGGCCAGAGCCCCTCTCGGGCAGCGTTCCACTTGGCAACATGAGCCCCAAAAGCAAATGAGGGAGGGCGATACGTTAAGCCCGACTCCCCTTACCTCCAAATGACCAAAAGGCCCTCAAAAGGAGGCCTTAGATGCTTCTAAAGGAGGGCAAAAATGGGATTTCACAACCCCTTTTACTGTCCCAAGGTGACCTTATCATTCCGGCAGTGTCAAAGATCGAAACGGCGTCAAAACAATGAAAATTCATGTTTGGGAAGTGACCGACGCCTAGGGACCCAGTCCCTGGGCGCGTAGGTGCTACTCTCCCTAGCACCTAGGCTCCAGTTTGGGCGCATAGGGGTTACCTATGCTTAGTTTCCAAGCTCTCGTGAAAGTGGCTTTTTTTCAATTGTTTTTGCGTGTCTATGCCCCTGACATGATGTCCATGTACTGGAAATAGGTGTCAGACCTCTGAAATCTTGGGCTTGATGATTCAGAATGGAATTTTTGGTGTGTAGGTGCCCAGGGTTGGCGTAGGGCTGTGCTGAAACCTTGATTTTTACTGGGAGAGCCCGACGAAGGATTTTCTCAATTCGTAAGCTATGGGAGATTCCGTGTGAGTGAAATGTGATCGCATAAATCTAAAATGGAGTATTGCAGTTGGCAAATCACCATGGAATTCGGTGCCAACGTTCATCCTAAGCCGCATCGCAGGTAGGGTGTCTGAATAATTTTCTTGCAGCGCGCGTAGGACATTGTGACCTCCCTTGATCATGGAAGGCTCCAGACGGATGTGGTGACTTCTAATCATCAAATTAGGCGCTAGACACATCTCATGTCTTGAGTGACCTCTCCGATGGCAGTTTTTCTCGGGCACGGCTAAATCGCAGCCACCCTAGCTCTTTGCCTCGAACAAGTGCTAGAGAGTCCCAGGTGGGTACCTTGAGCTACCGGATGCTATGGACAAACTGTAGACCATCTCAACTCATGCAGGTGGACACCCTACACTCGTGACATCAAAAATTGATGCCAATAGTGTGTTTGTTTATCCTTAATATTATTGCCTCAATTTCATCAATTTTGATCTTGCATAGAAGGTATAACACGCACACAACCATTAAAACTCTAAATATAAATACTTGTACACGTCTTTCTTGACGTGGACGGGAAATTTGTTCTGTTTTCATGTTCATTTGCAGTGATACCCCTATATAAACATTTTTTTGAGTAATAGGGACGACGACATCACAAAACTTCAAATTAATACCTTTACACCAATTTCTTTCCATAGCGAGGAAATCTGTTTCCCTTATGTGTTTGCTTTTTATAGTTTATACCTATATACACATTTTTTTGTGTGGTAGGGTCGACGGCGACGCCAAACTACTATTTAAGTATTAGTACATGCTTTTGTTTGTGCGGCGGGGAATTGTCTACTAATTATGTGATTTTTTGTGCAGTTGAACACCCCCATACACTTTTTTCTATCGTGGTGGGATGAAAGCATTATCATTTCCCACACCAAGCACTGTTAATCTTGCGGTGATTATTTCATAAATTTTAAATCTTAAAATTAATGTTATTATTTGCTAAGTTTGAACATTTAGAGCCTAATGACAATCCTTGAGCGAAAGTGCTCTCCCGATATCGAGAGAGGTAATTAACCATAAGAACTTGAGCCTATGAAAAACCTTGAATCCCATATCTTAAAGTCCTCGCTAAATGAGGGTGAATGGGTAATGTCTTATCTATTTTGTCATATTCCTTCTAAAAATTTGACCTGGAACCTCATGATAAACTTCTCTCATTTTATCTCTCAATTTTATTTTTGAGGGAGGTGAGATATTTCGAATTTTTGGAGCCCACAAAAATAAGTCTGTATCTAATAATTTTTCAATGAGTGGAAATTTTTGTGTGGTTTCTCCATCTAGATTTCATACTTTTCTATTTTTCATGTCTTTCTTTGAAATTACTTAGTTTTATTTTCCATCAATGACAATTAATCATCTACAATAATCAAACGAGCCACTAACAAATAAAATTTACTTTCAACTTAAGCATAAAATAATTATAAGTGGTATTACCTTGTTCTCATTTGACTTTATATTCTATAAATATTTTGTCTATTGCTCATTTTTTTCTCTATAATTGGACATGAAAAATGTTTATTTAACAATCGTAGTGAGTTGCTAACTAGTTAGTGAAGAGTCATTTTCAAATTACAACAACATAATAAATAAGAAACTTACCTAAGGGTTTTGAGTTTTCTAGGTTGGGATGGTAAAATTTAAAATTTTCTTATTTTTCATCACCAACAATGTATAATCTAGATAAAAACTGAAAGAGCCTTTAAAAGTCATTTAATTAATGGATAATATGTTTATCTTTCTTCTTGTCAACCTCATCTTTTGTACACATTCTTTTTTCTAGTACTTATATTGTATTCAAAAGCTTAAACATGAAATTTATCAAAACAACATAATGAGTTATTTAAGATAACTCAGTGGAGTAATCATATTTATAAACTATAGTAACCTAAGGAAAAGAAGACAACATATATGCTGATCTTTTCTATCACATCATAAAAAAATTTATAATAATCTAAATAATGTATTCATGAAATTTACTTATGGAAATAAACTAGAATCTATTTACATTAACTTTAGCTTTATTTTCGTTGTTGAATCTGTAACTTTAGTATACTTCATATTCTCAACTTTCATATATATCTTAGGGGCACCGTACATAACCAAACACACCTTTGATCGATACATACCCGATCGGCACAACGATTCGTATAACATGTCTACTATTGTCTTAGATGGAAACATACTTATTCAACTCTGGCCGATACTCTTCTATTGGCACAGTGATTAGTGATTTTAATGTCACAATTATCTAATGTGGTAAAGTGCCTACTCACCCTTGTCTGATGCTTTCACATCAACACAATAGTTAGTGATCTAATTTTCATATTTGTCCGAAGTGGTAGGAAAACTTTACACACAAATATATTGGCGTCCCTATTCTGCATCATAAGGAAAAAACTCTTCTTTACATGCACATATAAACATTCATGTTTACAATATCTTTATTTCATTCTTCGTAATACATTTTATTTTTTCATAAGATAATTTATATTTATCAACCAATGAATAAATGCACATTTATTAGAATGTAAATGACATGCTAAAATCAAATTATCATGTAATAATATGATATATACACTTTTACTAGAATCTAAAAAATTATATAATAATCTGATACATGCACCCTTATTGGAATCTAAAAGATCATGTGATAATATAATATCTTAAAAAAGTTATTGTACAATTATTTAAATGTATTTTTTATGTCTAACAATGTGAAAAATCTATTATAGTTTAAATCAAATTGGAAGATAACATAAATTAAATTAGGAATACATTTATAAGTCATGAATATTATTGAAAGTTAGAAATTTAATTAATCATCTCGATCTTGCTTGTTTATCTGATTTTCTCAGAAATCTTATTTTCTTGCTGCAATGCCTAACATCATTTTATATAATTAATATTTACTTATTTATCTTTATTTTCAATTGCCCATAATATTTTTCAAATAATACTAAACATTTATTTCACTATCACCAATCTTATCTTCTTTATACTTTAATTTGATTCATCGCACAATCCTAATTACTAGTTTAATTTATAATATATTAATATAATTTATTATCATTTCAAAATAAATTGCAGAAATAAAAACACTAAACCATATTCCTTACCTTTTCTTTATTTCTCCTTTTATTAAAATAAAGAATTTGTCTTCAAATCTTACGAAGCAAAACTTTATTGGTTTACAACCCAATATTCTTCCTGCTTTATGACTTTGATCAACAAAAAAATTCATATGGATGATTTAAATACCATTCAATTATACAAATAAATATCTAAATAAACGAAAACCTTTACATGACCCGAACATGACTTATAAATGTTCAATTTGGCTTACCTAATCCACATGCATGTTTTTTCTTTTCCGTTATGCACGTGTGGCTCACCCTTTCCTCCCCTTTAATTCGACCCGAGATGGTGCGTTCACTTATTTCTTCACGAGAGACAAAGCCTCCCACAATAGGCTTCTCCTTTGCATTACAAACACACCATGCCTCAAGTCCCTTCTTCTTCCCCCATTGCTCTACGTCGACATCACCTTCCGAACACATGAGTACTTTTTCCTTCAATTTTGAACAACATGGCTCGCACTTAGTTTGCCTCCTTCTCTTGCATACAAGAACAACACTCTTCTCATTCACGCATGAAGCCCTTGGCGTTGAATTTTGTATTTTCATTGGATCTCCGGTAAGAGAAACATGCGACCCCTCCTCCTCCTGTTTAAACGCCCGTTCTCTGGTTTAGGTCATTTCTTGTTTGCTTTGAGTGGGATATCTTCTCCTTAAAATGAAACCTTCGAGATGGTTGCTTCCCTCGATTTGACCCAATTGAATCTTTTTTTTTAATTTTTTTATGCTATTATAGTATTACAAAAATAATATTCATTCTAGTCAAACATATAGTAAAAATTTTAGACTGTTTATATTTTTCAATATGATTATTCAAGATAGTTCACATTATTCATTTATCTTACAATATCATTTTATCTATGTACTTCGCATAAGTATCGCCTTAAATTTGTATAGATTAAGGTAAATCAATATTAATATTTTTTTCTAAATTACAAGCATGTA
Source organism: Phalaenopsis equestris (assembly GCF_001263595.1). Lineage (NCBI taxonomy): Eukaryota > Viridiplantae > Streptophyta > Magnoliopsida > Asparagales > Orchidaceae > Phalaenopsis > Phalaenopsis equestris. Next base: position 46,255 of record NW_018230386.1, on the reverse strand, counting down.
TCTTAGCGTTCCCAACCAGGTATCATAAGAGGATTAATTTCATCAGTCTATATGCATGTGCAAACAATTTTTATCTCTTTTTATTCTTATTTTCATATCATTCACTTTATAGTATAATATTTAGTACAATAAAAAAAACGTGACATATATAAACATCAATAACATACAACTCAATATGACCAACACAACTTAAGATCATATAATTCATCAGTAACCTTATAGTATGCGATATATCATTACAGATACATTAATGTTAATGTATTTTATTTAAAAACAAAACACTACTGTATTTTAAAAATACGAGCACTAAACTGAATCAGATGACTTTGATTTATCTTTTAACTCAAATGTCTTCTTCCAAGCATATTATTTATATCACCAAAAAAGATTCTTATGAATTTTTCTTTTGATTGTTTACATTTATTTAGACTCCTTTAAGTCCATCTTTTATGTAATAATGTGAAAATATTCTATATTAATAATTTTATTTTTATTTTTATTAATTATGCTTAGTTAACCTTTATTATTATTGTGATTTATTAGTTATAACATTTCAATTTCTAATTGTAATTTTTTAAATTAAATTAAATTATTAACCTTTCAATTTTATTAAAATATATGACTAATCATTAAGTTTCTATTATTATTATTATGATTATTATTATTATTATTTGTATTTTATCTCTATTACAAAATAAATTTATAACATTAATATTAAAGTATAAATTAAACTTTTATAACTTTTGTTTTTCCAAATTCATTATTTTACTTCAATTAATATTATTAAATTATAGTTATATGTTGAATATCACCCCATTATGCGTATAGGATTAAATAAGAAATTTTGTTTTAATTAATCTTCTTATACTTTCACAAGATCTATATGTTATTAAAAAATACTAAAATATATTTCAATAATTTTCGAGCTATAATTTTATTTAAATTTTCTAGCAAAGTTGAGGAGAGAATTATACCTTCCCATAGCTAAGTTTTGCTCCAGTGTGTGGGGAATTGTTTTTTTGGTTTGTTTGTTTGCCATCATAGCTCTCGAAAGACTTCTAGCGAAATGATCGAATACGACTTAAGAAGAATAATATATTATCTCGAAAGATAGAAGCATTATCTTAGAATGTATTCAATCATTCAGATGAGAAAAGTTTTTGGGATTTATGGATCTGCAGAACCAGAATTCTCACTTGCCTTACAATAAAGTTTATTTTAAATCTTGGGGTCTCGTTCCCTATAAGGGCAAACCTTTGTAGTTAATTACATCATTGGGGTTGTGAACCCTAAATAAAACTCTTGATTAATATGATAAGTTAAATTGTCAGAGATCAGACTTTCATAATTCTAATGGAGGGTCCAAACTGAAAGAATTGTATTCAAAAGGAAAATGAGACTAACAACCCGATGATGACGTGTTGGGGGAAAGACCTAAGATTAATGAGAGGTTTGAAAAGATTTGATGAATTTGAACTAATTAAGTCAAAAGATAAACTGTGGATACTGGATTTGACAGAAAATAATTATTTGAAACATTAAACTAAGGATAGAGTCAAGTAAGAAATGATTTCTAGATAGATTAGAAATGAAATCTGAGACTTTACAAGCAAATCTAAAAGCGGACTAATCCAAATTTGGGAAAAACGTCTCTGGTCAAGATGCCCATGACTTTCCGTATTCCCAGTAATGTCGGTATTCTTCGACTATGACTAGTCTCATAACTAGGAATCTCTCTTAATTGTCAGAGCATGGATGATTCATAGTTTCGACGCAGTCTGGAGTACCTTCGTCAGTAACCATGTGCTACTTCATTATAAGGTATTCTCTCTTGTCTCATGGGGCAAGTTTGTTATTTTTCATGTCCTAGTCCTTGGCACTAACTAGGTACCTAAACATACATAGATTTCTATACTCAGAGTCTTAGACTAACCTGAGGTAGGTGTATGACCCTCGATTTGATATCTAAGATAGCTAAACTAAGGTTCGCGTCGGATATACCTAGGTTCTGTTCTCGTTCTTTATCTTGGTGTGTTTTAGATATTCATTTAAAGTTTAATATTTGAATTAATGTCTTGTTTCGATTCCTAGGTTTGTCAGTCATGTGAAGAAATAAAAGTTTTTCTAATTTTTGTGTTTTATTTTGTTTTAGGTTTCGTTTTTTTATTTGCAGATAAAACTGAGAAATTCTCATCCTAGTTGTTTATTTTGTTTTATATATATTACTTTTTTTGTTGTTTTTGTTTTTAAACATGAAATAACACATGAAACAAATGAAATAAAACATGCAATAACAAAAATAACACATGCATTTAGCCTTGGATTAGACTTGGGCTAGGGGTGAGCTGAGGTAAGTTGAATTTCCAGCTTAGGCTAGCTCAAGATTGAGCTAATGTATGATATAGGTCAGTTAATTTAAGCCTGAGTCAGACCTAGGCTGACTCGGGTTAAGTTGGGTTTGATTTAGGTTGACTCATGTTAAAGTGGGTTGACCCGGTTGGCATAGGTTTGATTTGGGTTTGACCCGGGCTAGTTGGGTTGACTTTGGTTGACTTAAATTGGAGTTGGATTAGACCTAGGTTGGGTTAGATCTAAGGTTGGGTTTGGGTTAGACCTAGGCCGTGCTAGGTCTAAGGTTGGGTTTGGGTTAGACCTAAGTTGTGTTAGGTCTAAGTTAGATCTAGGTTGGGTTATGTTTAAGGTTGGGTTTGGGTTAGAACTAAGTTGGGCTAGGACTTAGGTTGAGTTTGACATTTGGTTTGGGTTTATGTTTGAGCTAGGTTTTAGTTTAGGTTTAGGGTTTATTTTAGATCAGGTCTGGGCTAGGTTAACCAGGGTTAGGTTAGGTTTCAGGTTGGGTTTGTTTTGGGTCAGACGTGGGTTAGGTTAGGGTTCTAGTCAGGTCTGGTTTGAGTCAGAGTTAGGTTCGGTTAGCGTTTGGGTCAAACCTGGATTAGGTTTAGGGTTTTGACTAAGTGAGTTTGGGTTAGGTTTGGTTCGGGTCGACCTGACTGGAATCCAAACCTAAGCCTAATCCAAGGCAATTGAGTTAATTAACCTATCCTAAAAAATTAACTCAAGATTTAAGAATTAAAATGTTTTAATAATTAAAATGCTTAAACTAAAGTACGAAAGAAGCTTTCCAGAAGGAGGCTGACTAGAGGAGGAGACTTCTTGGGAGCACTGTTTTCCTTCTTCCTCTGTTCGGGCTGTTGTATCGAAGAACTTGGATTGTAGAGGAGTGTATCGGGGAGAGTTGGTGTGTCCTAAAGAGCACTGAATATTGCCTATATAATGATTCCATAACTTGTGCAATAGAATGCATATCTTGCACCTCGAAATAACAAACTTGAAAAATAAGGATAACTGACTTCGATTAATTTTGAAGAAGTTGGGAGCAATGATAATAATGCTGCACTTATAAAATTTAACAATATCTTTGCTCTGAAAAAAAGAAGAGACATTGAGATGGTAGAACGTAATGGCTTAGTTATGTTGTCTTTTTAAGTTATGATTTCTTTTTTTCGTAGAAGTATTGCTTGTATTGGAAATGTCATGATCAAGTTTTTTATGTGAATATTTTGCAGTATGGTTGTTGTTAAGCAAATGTTGCACGTAAATTGTAATGTAGTTCTGTTGTTTGTTGATGCTTGCTTTTGAAATTGTTATTTGCGTAAACCTCATTAATTTTTTACCTTAACTCGCTATTTTTTCTTAAATGTGACCCCTCTAAATTTAGCAATGAATTAATGTTGCTGCACTTAAAAAGTTGAAACAATATTTTTGCTCAGAAAAGAAGAGACGTTGAGATGGTACAACATAATGGCTTAGTTATGTTTGGCTTTTTAAGTTGTGATTTCTTTTTTTCGTTGATGTATTGCTTGCATTGGAAATGTCGTGATCAAGTTTTTTATGTGATGATTTTACAGTTTTTTTTCTTGTTAAACAGATGTTACATGGAAACTGTAATGCAGTTCTATTGTTTGTTGATGCTTGCTTTTAAAATTGTTGTTTGTGTAAACCTCATTAATATTTTACCTTAACTCGCTATTTTTTCTTAAATGTGACCCCTCTAAATTTAGCAATTAATTGATTCCGTTGTGTAGTATACTAGCATATAAATTATTTGTTGCTAATTAATTATTGATATACTCTTTAATGAATGATTATTTTAATGGATTCCTCTGTTAATAATTAGCCTAGCTTGTAACTTTTCTCTTATCTATATCCCCCAGGTAGAAGAAATTCAAGCAAAATTAATATATCATTCAAAGTTATATCGTTAACCGTTGATATTTAATACGATTTAAACAAACTCACTTAAATATTGGAATAAATTGTCAAACAATTTATATGGATGTAGGATTTAACTTCAATCATGTTAAACATTTTTTAGAATTCAACTCTCAGAATTTGATAAATCTGGACTTCACAGGATTTACTAAATCCTATTCAACTTTCCATGAAGCATTTTTAAATTCTATAGCTCTTGGATAGTCCGGAATTTTAATCAAGCTGTGACAATGTATTTTCCTTAAGTTTCGATGTCAAAGTTGATTGCTGAAGTTCTCATAGTATTTCGAAGCTAAAACCTGAACCTTTAGGAAGCCACCTTGAACACGTAGTTCTTAAAGTCATTTAGGCGCAGCAATGGTTCTTTAATGTAAATCCGTTTTTGTTTATTGTTTTGTTGATGCTTAGCAATTCTCAATATCTACGCCTGAGCGCAATTAAATTGGTGTTTTTGCTTTATAATTTAGCAGATATTATGTAGGTAGATGCATGATTACTTAAACGATCAGAATGCCATCATAATGTGTATGGAGTTAATCTGAAACTTTTATGTGCTAAAGTTTGCAATCTCTGGAACTTTGGGATATGCTGGAGAACAATATCGTGATCCTTGCGGCAAATGAATATCTAATTATAGTTTTGGTAGTTTTGAAAGTTAAAAGGTCGTAGCTTCTGCTAGTCAGGGCTCATGAGAAATTCATTGAACTCTGGAAGTGAAAATGCCATTTTCAAGGGAGATCCACACCCTAGTTTTTCTCAATGCTTTTGCTGTTTGAAGCAGTGCAATTTAGAGGTGTTTGCACCCTCCCCACCCCCACTCCCCTTTTCTAACCTTTTCCACTCTGATGCATCATTCTTGAACATTTCCATTGCATACAATCTTGCCTTTGGCGCTGTTTGCTCAAGTTTGCCCTGTAAGACTAGTTATGGCCCTTGGTAGCGGCAGACTATTCAAAACAGGCATAGATTCCACTTTAAATTAAAACGTTTTGAATGTACCTTAGCTGTCCTTAAAACTATTTCTTCTTCTTCATTATTTTGTCATTAAGAAATTTATATAATTAAGCATGAATCCCCATGCATTTTAGGTAAAAGATCTTCCAAATTCAAATGTAGGATTTTTTTAGCTCAGATTTCAATAAATTTATATTCAAGATGAGCATCTCGATACAAGGCTCATGTTATTATAAGTGATCCAATTCGAGTTTAAATAAGCCTAGGTCAAACACTTTAAGTGTTGTAGAAGACCTTGGTGCATCATGTGAAAGTGCAAACAATCCCTCTAAAATTGGGCTGTTGGTTATAAGTAAATTGACCGATTTGATGATAGAAACCAATGAGCCCAAATTCATCTATAACTTTGAGGTCGTTAAGTCATTAAATAGTGAAAAAATGATCTATGATTATGGGAATCAATTTGTTTTGTGCGATGGACTATTTTGAGATTCGGGCTATAGTTAACAAAATATTCGCTCAAAACTTATAAATTGATCACTTTCTTCACCTGAAAGGGGGAAGATAAGAAAAGAGTAAGTTGACAACTAAAGCATAACTATTAAAGAGAAGTGGAAGTCCTACGATTACTAACAATTACTGATCACTGCCAGCAGCCCCAATAACTGTTGTTATAGCCCAAATATGGCTCTTGTAGCCCAACGATGACTGTTATAACCCAACTAAGCCTGTTATAGCCAATTATGATTGTTGTAGCCTAATTATGACTGTTATAGACAAACTATGATTGTTTTAGCCTAACTACGATTGTTGTTGCTCAACTATGACAGTTGTGATCCAAATACAAATGTTGTAGTTCAAACTATCTTTATATATTGTACTTTTCTAGTTATGTCACATAATATATAATCTCATCTTCCCCAATTAAGGTGAAGAGTTGATTTTGTATTTGCAATTACATAGTATTTTGACTTTGTTAGGCCCCGAGAAATTTTCTCATTTTATAGTTTTTTGACATAAGAAAATTATATTGAGCAAAAACTTAAGATTTTTCTAGTGCTGAGAAATTTCTGCTATGCGGACAGCAGTCTCCCTTTTTTTTTCTTTTGCGTTTTCAAGTCATAGGATTGGCGTAAGATTTTGTTGCTTCGTAATATCTTGGCAAACTAATGTTTAGAACTTTGTTATGGAAGTTACATAATCCCAGCACCGGTCATAAATTTCAGAGGCCAAGGCGCAGCTGTATCTCCAGTTTCCATTTTGTTTTCCTTTCATTTTTCCAGCTGGGTGACAATTTTGCTTCTGCCAGGTGGATCTCTACCTTACGTTTTCTGATCCGATTTATTGATGTATTAATACACGGTAACTCGTAGTCATATGGCATATTCTTGTTTGTAGAGTTCATAATCGGAGACATAATAACAATTTGTGCCTTGTTTCTAAAATAAAGTGAAGCGAACCACACAAATGGATTGGTTTTTCTTTTAGAGAGTAATGAAAGTGCATAAAAAACCTTGATGGTGAACATATCAATACAACAACAACAATAAGCCGTTATCCCACTAAGTGGAGCATATCGATACAACAACAATTATATAGGTAGATCCTACTGGAGCATAAAAAATCTTGATGGTGAACATATCAATACAACAACAATTATATAGGTAGATCTACTCAAATGAAGACTTTTAGGCTCAAATGTAGACCTCCATATTTCATGTTTTTCGTTAACTCTCTCTCTAGTTTTATCCACAAGAAGGATATCATCAGCGAAAAACATACAAAGTTTATCCTTCTGTAAATGTCTAGTTAAGAGCATCCATAACTGAAGAAAAAAAAATCTAGGCTTAAAAAAAATCTGGGCTTAAAACCGATCCTTGATGTAATCCAACTAAAATAGGAAAATAATTTGTCAATTTTCCTTATGTTTGAACACAAGTAATAACTCTAGTATACATATTTTTACTGACTTGAATATAAGTTATATCAACACCTTTCTTCTCCAGAACTCTCGAAAGGACTTCTCTTAGAACCTTATCGTAAGCTTTTTCTAAATCAATACAAATCGTATGTAGATTCTCGTTATTGTCTTTGTACTTCTCCATCAAACCTCTCAATATATCTATTGCTTCAATAGTATAACTGGTCGACATAAATCCAAATTGATTATGAGAAATTTTTGTATCATGTTGTAATTTATGTTCTATTACTCACCCATAATTTTTAAGTATGACAGGTCAACTTAATTTCTCTATAATTTGCACACTCTTCTACTTCCTCATTAAAAAATCGGACCAAAATACTCTTCCTCCGCTCCTTAGGCATTTTTAATTTTTAAAATAATACTAAAGAGTTTAGTAAGCCAATAATCTCCTAAATGCCCTAAATATTTCCATACTTCAATTGGATATCATCAGACCCCACTGATTTTCTACCATTGATTTTCTTTAAAGCTTCTACAATTTTTTTACCAATGCGGTAGTAAAAATAAAACGTTTTATTATTATCAATAATATTAAGATTTGTATGGTCTACAATATTTTTAGAAACTTCATTAGAAGGCAAAATAATGATGCCTCTCTCAAATAAAAAATTGATATGAAATTTTATAAGAAATTAGAAGACAAAAAATACATTTAATGATAGGATGAGTTTTAAATTCAAAATCATCTTTATTAATCTAAATCTATTTTCTAGTTGTTCAAACTAACTTTTAATTTCTTATTTGCACGAACTTTATTGTTTGCTCATTAAACAACTTAGAGCGGAGCACGTGTTACCAAATAAGTATCTATGATAATATATAAGGATATCCAATGATCAATTGAACTGGAGGCCGAAAATTGGTCAGGTAACCCGACCCAAAGGCCGACATAATTAGAGGTAGAAGATTGGTTGAACGATCGACCCAAGCGATGGTCGAACCAGAAGCCAGATATCGTTTGAGTAGCCAAATTGGGGAAAAATGCCCAAGAGATCAGTCAAATCGGACGTTGATCGACTCAAATCACTCAAGTGAAAATTGGTTAGCCCGAGATTGCACGCCATAGAATCGATCGATAATGGTGTCAACCAAATGAGTCAAAGTGTAATTGTAATGGCATACTGTTTCTATCCTTCTATAAATAGAGGAGCATTAAATGTTGTGCACTAAAAATGTGTTCATGTTAATCCTAAAAGTTCTAATAGTATCGAAGATCCATCAGGCGGCGGAAAGGCGGCCTGACGACCAAATGACTCCCACACAATTGAAGGGTTGACTGAAGGGTTGCGAGACGACCGGGAAATTTTGCACTTTTGGCCCACAGTCTCTTACAAATAGGGTGTCTATAGAGTGTATTTGGTGTTTTTGCCTCCAGGTTTTTGGCCTTTAAGCTTTTAGCTTTCTGTAAACCCATATTTTATAGAGAGAACTCTCTCCCATTCTCTCTTGTAACATCTATTTTCATATATAAAATGGGTCACATAGTCCGAGAATACCCTTAGTTCGCCCATACATGTGCAAGTTTGTGTGTGCTCTTTCCTTCTCTCTCTGTCTCTCTCTCCACTTTGGTTTCTACCGCTCCAATTCTTGGGCGTGCCTTATATGACAAATTTGGATTCAACATCTTAAAATGTACGATGAACATGAAGTATGCTACCAACAAGAAGAGAAGTGATATTAACGAGGAGAAATCAATCTCAGAGACTTTCATATCAAGGAGTACGCCAAGGAGTTCATGAAGCAACAAATCTGAAACCAAAAATCCATTTTCAGTGTCTTCCTAGAGCTTTGGCTAGGAGGGGTATCATAAAGTAGATGGTCAGCTTCTAACGTTCGAAAAAGCCGATGGATCATACATATGCAACGTTCAGTCAATTCCTCACTATTGACTCCTTTTTTAGCGGATGAAGGGAGTATCATCTCAAAACTTATCTTGTGTTATGACATTTAAGTCTCTTTAATATTTTTCTTTGGTTTAATTGATACTCGCGGAACTCAAATCAAAGAAGCAACATTGATACTGGCCCCAAAGAGGTCCGGTCGGCAGAATAGCCCACATCACTCTCTCATCATCAACCTTGGTCTCTAAAGTTGAATAAAATAATGCTCTAGAGGTGGTTCCCTACCCAGCAGCGACAAACTCCGTGAAGGGTATGATGCAAATCACACAACAACAAGTCTTGACGCTTTCTTGCCCAGCAGCGACAAGCTTTGCGAAGGGTTTGGTCCGACCAAGGCGACAATCCAACCAAGCATTCGAGACCTTGAAGAGTGTAAGACGTGAGCTAGACGACAATATTATTAAATAAGCCGACAGCGATGCCGCAAACAACTGATCGGTAGAAAATAGACGACTGACAAACGCCATTAACTTCCGATCAACTTCCTAACAAAAAAATTCGACGCACAATGCCATGCCTCAAAAAGCCATCTCAAAGCTTAATGTGGATAAAGCCCTGGAGGTGGTTCTCTACCCAACAATGAGAAGCTTCATGAAGGGTACGTCGCAAATCACCCCAGCAACAAGTCTCTTCATTTTCTCGACCAAGGCGACAGTTTGACTGAGGAAATGAGATAATAACATTGGGCTTTGATCAAGTAAAGTTAACCACACAAATAGATTGGTTTTTTCTTTTAGAGAGCAATGAAAGTGCATAAAAAAAACTTGATAGTGAACATATCAATAAAACAACAACAATAAGTTATTATCCCATTAAGTGAGGCCAGCTACATGGATCCTTTTTCCGCATTGCATCATATCGAATGTCATATTTTCGTTTAATTCTAATAGATTAAGATCAATTTTAATACAATATGCCCCAGGCTCTCTAGTTCTACTTTTACCTTTCTTAACATAAGTCGAATCCAAAATATCTCTCATAACTGGATCATCAAATGGTCGAAATTTAATGTGACCAAACCATTTAAAATGACCGTTGGAGCTTCACCAACTCTATCACCGATATATGCATTTCACATTTTGTCTCTAAGTGTCAAGCCACTCATCCACCTAAGCATTCTCATCTCAGCAACACAACTTGATTTTTGTGCTTCTCTTTTAAAGGCCAACATGTTGTGCCATAGGGCATTGCAGTTCTCACAACCATCTTATAAAGTTTTATTTCAGTCTAAGTGGTACTTTTCTATCAGACAATAGGCCCTCCACTTCAATCAACCAAGTTGAATTCTACTATTAACATCCCCTTCTATATCACCTTAACTTTGAATAATAGACCTAAGATATCTAAAACATTCACACCATTTAATGATTTGATTACTCATAGTTACAAATCCCTACTATTAAAATTATATTCTATGTATTCAATTTTAGATCTACTGAAACAAAGGCCATTGGACTCAAATGTAGACATCCATATTTCAAGTTTTTCGTGAACTCTCTCTAGTTTTATCCACAAGAAGGATATCATTAGCGAAAAACATACAAGGTTCATCCTCCTGTAAATGTCTAGTCAAGAGCATCCATAACTAATGAAAAAATATTTGGGCTTAAAGCTGATCCTTGATGTAATTCAACTAAAATAGGAAAATAATTGGTCAATTTTCCTTCTGTTTGAACACAAGAAATAACTCTAGTATACATATTTTTAATGACTTGAATATAAGTTATATCAACACCTGTTGACCTCAATTTTGGTTGAGGTTTAGTCTTTCCTCTTTAGAAGCCTAGGGTCTAGCCATAGGAATTTCCTGTTGACTATTCCTAGAAGACTAGAAAAGGAATCCCCATTATTAAAAATTCTAAACTCTTCTCTGCTCAAGTTGAAATTCGACTTGAAATTCCACATATTAGTCATAACCTCTAGCAATTTCACTTAGTAGGTGGGGTCAATATGGGAGAGCTCAAGGAGAGTCCCCATATGATTACTTGGCCTTAGGGTTAACCCACTGGTGGTGTGGTCTTGGTTGGTCTCACACACATATTTGCACATTACACTTCCACTTACAACCTTAAACCCAAACCTACTTCACTTTGGTCCCTTAATCCTTTGGGAGACTCATGTAGATGATCCCCTAGACCCATAGCCCTAGGCTAGGGTTTAGCTAAGAAAAGTACGTGTAGGACCCAAAGTAGAGGATTTTATTGGTCCATGACTCTACGGTGATTGACACCCCAATTTTACCAAAATACCCAACTTAGCCTTTTGCCCCCAATCTACCCCATTTACCAAACTACCATTGAAACCACAAAATTCCCAAAATTACCTAAATTACCCAAACTTGTTCAAAAATCATTTCAAACCATTTGCAAACCATTTGAGTCATCCCAAACCATTTGAAACCACCCAAATTGACCAAAATACCCCAAAATACTCAAAATTACCAAAATACCCCTCATTTTGTCAAAATTACCAAATTACCCTTGATGACCAAAATTATCCCAAAACCTTCAAAAACATTTCAAATGTCCCCAAAATCAATTTGAACCACTCCATTGAGCTCAATTTGACCTATTTTGGCTAAAAACTCCAAATTGCCTTTGAAGGCTCAATTACCCAAATTCACCTCCAATGCCCACCAATTTGATCTCAATCTTCCCCAATTTTAATTTTAAACTCAAATTCATCATGTCCAAGCTTGATTGAAGCAAATTCAAGCCCAATTGATCCACATTTGAATCCAATTTCAACCCAAATTAAAAAGACTCAATTTCACCCTAATTCACCAAATTGGACCCCCAAATCTGTCCAATTGCCCCAATTTTGCATCATAAACTCTTTAAAACACTTCCCCACATCAAATTGAACCTTCAATTAGCCTTGGTCAAGCCTCAATTTTACTCAAAATCAACTTGGACCAAAACCCCCAATTTTTCCTCAAATTAGCCAAGTCCCCAAACTCCACCAAATTGAACTCCATAACCCTCAAATTTCCACCCAACTGATATCCAAAACTCTTCATGAAAATCACCCACATCAAATTGAACCATCAATGGGCCATAACCAAACTCTAGCCCAACTCAAACCCAAGTCTAATCCAACAAACCCAAAATTGACCATGAGCTAAAATCCTTCAATCTGAACTTTAATTGACCATGAGCTAAAATCCTTCAATTTGAACTTTCAAATCAATTCAAAATCACTTCAAACCTTTTCTAAACTTCTTTTGACAATTATCTACATCATATTGATCAATTAATTGAGCTCAATGTCATGACTAACCCAATCTAAACCCAACTTTAAGCCAAAATGCCAAAAAATGAAACCATGCACCAAAGTTAAGCAAACCAAGCCAAATTGATCAAACCAAAACCACCACAGCTACCATTTAGACTCTCTTAGCCCACCCAATATGAGCCATGGACCAAAGGTCCCTTAAATTAAGGGATTTCTTTCCTAAAAGGCTTAAGTCAAGGGGATCTTTGCCAAAACCTATCACTAATCCAATTAAATGCCTTGAGGGACTACTCGCTCACCTGACCCCTAAGCACCTCCTCTGCCCTGGCCAGTCACCCTAGTTGCCGGAGGAGCGAAAACCGAGAGCCACCTCCACCCAATCTAAACCCAAACTCACTCATCAAAATGGTCATTTTAGATTCTTGTACCTTAATCGAAATTTAGGATCAATAAAATGGAAAAATGAGTAATTTTGAACTTAATGAACACTTTTGGATGATTGAAACATAATGAGTTAAAAGGTAGAAACTAATTTGCCACCTTTCCATAATATAAGTAAAATTATAATTTTCTAAATTATAAGGATTTGAAAGTTAATCAAAATCAAATGATTATGAAGTGATGAGCTTAGGCTAGGAGGATGATAGTTCACTTATTTTAAGCCCACAATTGATGATAATATGTTATTTTAATAAGGATATGCATCACATAAATTAAAGTTTTAATAATTGTACATTCTCCCATCGAGATTTTTAAGGGCTTCGAGTGATCTAGGCTCGATATTTAAAACTTATTTGATGGGATTTAGAAAATGGTAACATGATTGATGATAAAAAATTTTAAACACTACGAGCTCGACTTTAGTGGTGGGTACAAAATCTTTAATGACTTAAACTTGCTTTAGGGGCATTCATACATAACTCTTAAATGAAATATCAATTGCTTAATTGTTACCCTATCCTTGAGATGACGAAAATGTCAAAGTTCACCGAGTAACGGGGTAATTTTAACTTGACCAACTTGGATGATTAATGAAATAATATGATAAGTTCAAAATGAACTCGAAATATTTCAAGAGATCTTTAAAGCAACAGGGTCATTCCCCAAATACTTTGGAATCTCTTGGATATTTTGAATGACAAATTGAACTTGTTATATTTTATTCTAAAATTATTCACTAAGATCTTTCAAGATTCAATAGGTCATAGTTTGGGTGTGTTAGATACACATTAATCTACAATTCCAATTTATTTAAATTTATGCAAAATTACACACATGTTGTGTTAATCTTTCTGCGGGAATACCGAGAAGATGACATGTACACTTTTATAGTGTTATTTAATGTCTGTCATTTTACTTTCTGCAATTTACCTTCACTGCAAAATATTATAACTGATTGGTTGTGCACTTTACTTTATTTGCAAAAAACCAAAACCATTTTAAAAAATTAATCAACATTTTCAAAAATCTAAAAACATTTTCAAAAATCTACAACATTTTCAAAAATCTAAAACAAATTGTTTCAAATGTAACCATAAATCCTTTAAAATGTGACTATACATAAAACATTATTTTGAATTTACGGGAGTCCCTCAGAAGAGGTAACCCACAGTTGCTAACGAGATCTCCCCATTTTAAATGAGTTTCATAACCCGTTTAAGCTAAGTAAGTTCAAAAGAAAATAGTGATACTGTCATGAGGGAACCGTGGGATCTTAACCGATGTCGCTCTAATCAATTTTAACCCCTCATGATTGAAATTTAAACATGTCATTTAAACCTTTAAACCTTAGACTTTAGGACTGCTACTTCACGGAGGAACCTGAAACTAGCTTTGTGGGCAGCGTTCTACAACAACATGATGATCTACAATAACACATCTTTCCTTAGAATTAAACAATCAGCCATAGGGTTTCGATGTTGTCCCCTTAGTGCGACATAAATCCTCAACTTTTTCTTTAAGTCTTTGTATAGCCCTGCAGTACAATTTAAACCCTAACTCGCTTTAGGATTCCGACGTTGTCAGTCATCACGACCTAAACCCTCACATATTCTAGACTTTTTGTACGATCATCTTGCATAAATGTAAGCCCTAATTAATAAAATTGACAGGATGAAAATATTTAAATAATTGTTTTCAAAATTGAAGCCGAACCATAGGATAACATGGGAAGTCACCGAGGTTCTCTTCAGGATCCATGACATGCCATAGCTTCTCTTCCTTTGGATTCCAAAGTAAAATATTTCATATTTGAGTCATTCTCCTGAGTCATTCTCCTTTCACACCTCTTTGTCCAATCTTTTGAAAAACTTTAAACCTTAGACTTTAGGACTGCTACTTCACGGAGGAACCTGAAACTAGCTTTGTGGGCAGCGTTCTACAACAACATGATGATCTACAATAACACATCTTTCCTTAGAATTAAACAATCAGCCATAGGGTTTCGATGTTGTCCCCTTAGTGCGACATAAATCCTCAACTTTTTCTTTAAGTCTTTGTATAGCCCTGCAGTACAATTTAAACCCTAACTCGCTTTAGGATTCCGACGTTGTCAGTCATCACGACCTAAACCCTCACATATTCTAGACTTTTTGTACGATCATCTTGCATAAATGTAAGCCCTAATTAATAAAATTGACAGGATGAAAATATTTAAATAATTGTTTTCAAAATTGAAGCCGAACCATAGGATAACATGGGAAGTCACCGAGGTTCTCTTCAGGATCCATGACATGCCATAGCTTCTCTTCCTTTGGATTCCAAAGTAAAATATTTCATATTTGAGTCATTCTCCTTTCACATCTCTTTGTCCAATCTTTTGAAAAGTACTATTCCTTTGAATTCTTGAAGACAATATCCCCTGATTTTTATTGAGAGTTTTCTTAGGTGACTTCGGTTATCTAAGATGTAATTATCTATAGGGGCTTGCTCTTATAGAAAAATTAAAGAACCCAATTTAATATAAACTCTATTTAATTTTTCATATTAAATAGGGGAATTTGTCGGTCAACATAAAAAAATAGTTTTTCCTAGACTTAAACGAATGTCATAAATTCCTTAGTATATGTAATCGAGTCTCACTAGTAAGCAGTGTGTTTACCCTTCAGGATAGATGCATTACTTGCGGTGTTAGACATTTATTTAAACTACTGAGGATATGAAATCCGTTTGGTCTTGTATTTTCAAAATACTAATCTTCCCAAATTATATAAATACATATCAAATTAAATCGGGTGTCGGGATATCCATTCCGGCGACCGACAATTACCAACTTTTAAACGACCGACAACACCTTTTTTCTCCAAAACTCTCGAAAGAACTTCTCTAGGAACCTTACTGTAAGCTTTTTCTAAATCAATACAAATCATATGTAGATTCTTCTTATTCTCTCTTTACTCATCTATCAAAACTCTCAATATATCTATTGCTTCAATAGTAGAACTGGTCAGCATAAAACCAAATTGTTTATGAGAAATCTTTGTATCATGTTATAATTTATGTTCAATTACTCACCCATAATTTTGAAGTATGACACATCAACTTAATTTCTCTATAATTTGCACACTCTTCTGTGTCCCCCCTATTCTTAAAAAATGCGACCAAAATACTCTTCCTCCACTCAGGCATTTTTAATTTTTAAAATAATACTAAAGAGTTTAGTAAGCCAATAAACTTCTAAGTATCCTAAATATATTCATACTTCGATTGGGATTTCATCTGTTCCCACTGATTTTCTACCTTTGATTTTCTTTAAAGCCTCTACAATTTTTTTACTAATGCGGAAGTAAAAGAAAAATGTTTTATTATTATTAATACTATTAAGATTACTATGCTCTACCATATTTTTAGAAACTTCATTAGAAGACAAAATAATGATGCCTCTCTCAAATAAAAATTGATATGAAATTTTATAAGAAACTAGAGGGCAAAAAATATAAATAATGTTAGGATGAGTTTTAAATTCAAAATCATCTCTATTAATCTAAATCTATTTTCTAGTTGTCCATACTAACTTTTAATTTCTTACCTAGAAGATACTTTACTTTTTGCTGATTAAACGGCTCAGAGCGGAGCATGTGTCACCAAATAAGTGTCTATGATAATAAAGAAAGATATCCAACGATCAATTGAACTGGAGGCTGAAAAATGGTCAGGTGACCCGACCCAAAGGTCGACATTATTAGAGGCAGAAGATTGGCTGAACGATCAACCCAAGCGATGGTCAAACCAGAAGCCAGATATCGTTCGAGTAGCCAAACTGGGAAAAAATGACCAATAGATCTGTCAAATCGGAGGTTGATTGACTTAGATCGTTCAAGTGAAAATTGGTCAGCAAGAGGTTGCACGACATAGAACTGATTGATAATGTGGTCAACCAAAAGATTCAAAAGTGTAATTGTAATGCCATATGTTCCTATCCTTCTATAAATAGAGGAGCATTAAATGTTGTACACTAAAAATGTGTTCATGTTAATCCTAAAGAGTTCTAATAGTACCGAAGATCCGCTAGACGGCGAAAAGGCTATTAGACGACCAAAAGGCTCTCAGACAATTGAAGGGTTGTGAAACGACCGTAGGGTTGCCAGACGACCGAAGGACTTCCAACATGAAATTTTGCACTTTTGGTCCACAATCTCTTATAAATAGGGTGTCTATAACATGTATTTGGGGTTTTTGCCTCCAGTATTTTGGGCTTCAGACTTTTAACTCTCTGTAGTCCCACTTTTTGTAGAGAGAACTCTTCCCCCCTCTCTCTTGTAACATCTATTTTTCATATATAAAATGGGTCATAGAGTCCGAGTATACCCTAGTTTGCCCATACGTGTGCAAGCCTGTGTGTGCTTTTACCTTCACCTTCTCCCTCTTCTCTCTCTCTCTCTCTCTCTATCTCTCTCTCTCTATCTCCTCTTTGGTTTCTATCCCTCCAATCTTTGGTTGTGTCTCACATGACAAATTTGGATTCAACATCCTAAAAGGTGTGATAAACATGAAGTATGCTACCAACAAGAAGAGAAGTGATACTAACGAGGATAAATATATCTCAAAGACACTCATAACAAGGAGCAAGGAGTTCATGTAGCAACAAACTGGAAGCCGAAAATCCATTTTCAGTGTCTTTCTAGAGCTTTGGCTTTGAGGGGTACCACAAAGTTGATGGTCAGCTCTTAACGGTCGAAACAAGCCGATGGATCATACCTATGCAACGTTCGGTCAATTCCTCACAGTTGACACCTTTTTCAGTGGATAGAGTATCATCTCAAAACTTATCTTGTGTTATGACATTTAAGTCTCTTTAATATTTTTCTCAGGTTTAATTTATACTTGCGGAACTCAAATCAAAGAAGCAACATCGATAGGGACCACAAAGTGGTTTGGTCGTCAGACTAGCCCACAAGTCTTGACGCTTCCTTGCCCAATTGCGACAAGCTTTGCAAAGGGTGTGGTCCGATCGAGGCGACAATCCAACCAAGCATTTGAGGCCTTGAAGAGTGTAAGACGTGAGCTATTCGAAAATATCATAAAATAAGCCAATAGTGACACCACAGACAACTGATCGGTAGATTATAATAGACGACTGACAATGATGTCATTGACTTCGAATCAACTTCCTAACAAAAAATTCGACCCACAACACCATGCCTCAAAAAACCATCTCAAAGCTCAGTGTGGATAAAGCCCTGGAGGTGGTTCTCTACCCAGCAACGACAAGCTCTACGAAGGGTACGTCGCAAATCACCGAAGCAATGAGTCTCTTCATTTTCTCGACCAAGGCGTCAATCTGACTGAGGAAATGAGATAGGTAGTATGAGACCTGCGTTGACCTTGACATATCAAAAAAACAATTGTGACAGTTCCAAGGGTCCGAGTCAACAACAAATACCAACATTCATCATCAAGAAACAATTGCATGAATAAAATGTGGTAAAGGTAAAAATAATAGAGAGAAGCAAAGGTATGCAAAGAACGACCAAGAAGCTTTATTCATTTTTAAATATAAAAATGTACAAGTCGTTTTTATATAAATAATTTCATTTACACAAAATTATCTTTACAAAAGTTTTTCCCAAAAAATTTCTATGTTTCAAATGATTGATTGAAGCACCGCCCATCTTCTGTGGCATCCAAGTAGTCTCGAGGAGACCACCTCGGAGTTGGCAAGACAGAGTGCAAAAAGATACCAAAACTGAAGAAGTATCTTAGTAACTTTAAAAATATGATCATGTTTTTTTCCTTAAAAATTTCTTTTATTTTTGCCGCAATATTGTCTTTAAGAAGAGAATTGGTGAACTTAATATGTACACTAAATGTAGGATATGTAAAAAGACCATCATATCTTGTAACACCAGTATTAAAGCAGAGGCAAGCATGAAAATTTTCACCTTCGGCCCTCTATCTCCATCTCCTATAAATAGAGCATCCATATTATATATTAGGGGCTTTTAACTTTTCAGGCTTTTGGCCTTTATGCTTTTGATTCTCTGTATGCCCATACTATATGGGAAGAACTCTTTCATTTTCTCTCTTGTAACCTCTTTTTCGTATATAAAATGGGTTATAGAACCTGATAATACCTCAGTCTGCCATTACGGTGCAAGTCTCTGCGTCCTTTTTCCTTCTCTTTCTCCCTCTTTTTCTCTATCTTCTCTCCTCTGTAGTTCCTACTGCTTTGATTGTTAGGCATACTTCATACAATAAATTTTGATTCAACAAACGTAATACATCTTGAAATCATATCCAAAAATACCCGATTCGTCGCATCTCTTTATATGTTACTCTCCTCACTACTCTATTCATTAGGTGTGATACACGGATAAATTTCGGTCAACACTATTCATTCAATTTGGGATTTTTTTTTTTTTTTGATATTATAGATGCTCCATGGGAAATTTACAAACATACCTTACAAATCTTATGTATTTGTATACCTAACACTTAAATTTTGATATTAACACTGTTGTCATAAACTTATGCACTATAATATACACTTCACTTCTAAAAAGATAATATTGGTGATATTTTTGATTTGATATTAATGATTTGAGTGGTATGTACCTAATTATAAATATTTCGGTGATGGATGTAAATATATAAAATTAATGTGATTTGTATGTAAATGCCCCATATGTATATTACAGAGATATATATTTGTAGGTTGGTGATTTTTAAATATATATTTTTTTTCATGCGGAAAAAATTACCCATCTAATCCAACAGATGTTTATTATTTCATCGGGCCTTCAATAGAGCTAATAAATCACAGAATTCTCCCAGCAGTTTCTTTCATTGAACTTCCGACATCTGCTAGGCTCGGGTTATATATTGTGTTCGCACTGAAATCTGTACGCATCTTCATGTGCCGTAGGTTCCCTATTCAACGCATCCCGTTAGCCAATCATATCCTGATTTCAGAGCGGGCAATTATTATAAATATTTACAACTATGCCCACATGGGGCGGTGACCCATGCAGATATAGCGTCTTGTCAGTGGGCCACACATTGCGTGTGATTTCCCTCACCTTGGTCACAAAACTCGGCTTCTTATTTAAATAACTGGCCAGGAAACTCCTTCAAACGAAATTAGTTCATCATATACACGTGATTTTTTTTTAAGAGGATACTTAGGGTCGGTTGGGACAATTTATTTAGTGCGGTAGCGTTTTGGAAACGCACCTAATATATTTGTGTAAACTGCATTTTGGCGGCTTATGGGTTTTCAAAACGCTGAAAACAACGTTTTCACACCGCACTTATTTAGGTGTGGTGGCGACTTTCTAGCTGCGGTCAGACTTTTCCAAAAAAATAAAAATTTGTAATAGCCAATGCACCTAGCTTATCAGTAGATTATTTTTAACAGCTTACCAACATATTATTCAAGAAGCTGCAGCTGACTCAAACAAACCCTTAAATTCCGTTCGTTTAGTCGAAATTATTCTATCGTAGTCACTTTATCGCTATTTCAGAAATCAAATCATGATACTTGTTCCAGAAGTTCCTTGAAATGAAGCCTTAATTTTATGTAAATGTTCCGAAATTAAATTTTTAATGCATATATTTGTGATGCCAAATATTTATAAATATAAATATTAAATTTTCTGTTTAAATGTGTAGATATTTAAGAATTGATTGATATGCATGTAAATTTCTCTTTTTTTTCCTCATATTTTTTGCTAAATATTTCTCCTAATTCATTCGTGATATGTTATATTATTAACATATATACCTCATAGAAATACGAGTATTATCAGATTTAATTTGTTTGTTGGTCAAGATTCAAGTCTTGAACATTATTCTTATTTTCCGACTTAGATCACTTTCAATTTAGTGCATTATGACATTTGTCTGGAATATTATACTTGTGCAGGTCAGACACGTAAACTTGATGTCAAATACCATATATTAACTCGTGATATTGCATACCTATCATATATTTTTTATATATCTAAATATTTAGCACTTAAACTTTCGTGTGCATGTACAGGCAGGGTGAAGCTTGAAATTCTTTTTAGTGAAGGCACAAACTACAACTTGAAAAATATCTTCTGTATTTTTCACTGGTCATAGATAAAGTTGGATTGGCAATTTTAATAGAGAAAGGTGAATAAATATAATATAATTTTTTTCTTAGAATATCTTAAAAATTATTAAATTAGATGATTATATATTTATTAATTCATTTTGTAGAAACTTCAAAAACAATCAAATATAGAAAATTATATTAAATATCCTGATTAATTCTTATCTTATAATAGCGCCGAAAAGATATCATCATATAATTAAAATATGTTTTAATATTAAATATTTACAACTATGCCCACATGGGGCGGTGACCTAGCGTCTTGTCAGTGGGCCACACATTGCGTGCGGTTTCCCTCACCTTGGTCGCAAAACTCGGCTTCTTATTTAACCTTCAAACGAAATTAGTTCATCATATGCACGTGATTTTTTTTTTAGAGGACACTTAGGGTCCGTTTGGGATAATTTATTTAGTGCGGTGGAATTTTGAAAACACACTTAATCTATTTGTGTAAATTATATTTTGACAGCTTATGTATTTTCAAAACGCTGTGAACAACGTTTTCACACCGCACCTATTTAGGTGTGGTGGCGGCTTTCTAGCTGCGGGGTGGGTAGTTTTTAATCATTTTTAATAATTTTAAAAGTATATCAATTTAATATATTTTAAGTGTATTTTTATTCATTATTTTTTTAAAATGAGTCGGCTCACGAGCTAACAAGACGAGTGGGGGCTGAGTTGAGTTTGGCTTGTTAGCTCATAAAGCTCGGTTTACGGGCCACTTATCGAGTCGAGCCTGAGCCGGCTCATGAGTCGGCTTGGCTCCCAAACATGCGAACCATATCTTAAATTTTTATCATATTATCATATGAATGTTAATTTTATAGTAATATTTTGAGTTCGTGTATGTAAATATCTCTAAAATAATACATTTATATTTACATTATTTAACTTCAATATAAAGAGATGAATCAGTTGATGAATATAGCAACTAAAATATCACTACCCGAATTTAATTTAATATAAATATGTCCAAAATAACTTAAATTTCTTGGTACAATCAATTCTTAAATATTAAAATAATTTATTTATAAAGAGACCCGGCCAATAACTAGTGGCCAAATTTCTCATTTAATTCCTTACAAATATAGCATCGGAAAATTTTCATATTTGTTCGAGCGCTCTTTTGTTCATCAACTGCTCGTGTTCGATTCGTTAAATAGTTCATATTCGATTCATTTGTTAAGTAAACGAGTCGAACATAAGTAAAATTTTTGCCTTCGATACATATACGAGCCGAACACAAAAAAAAAATTGTTTCATTCGTTTTCAGCTCGTTTTGGCTCGAAATAATTATAAATATATAATTGATGAGTATTATTTTAAAATAATTTAATTGACTACAAGGCTATAAAAATTTATAATCAATTAGAATTATTAATTAAAAAATAAAATAAATATCTACTAAATTATATTTAAATGAATATCTTAACTTAAATCCCGCCCTTACATCTAACATCCTGCGTGGCGCACACAAAGATTATCAAACTAAATCGTTGTTCCCGAACAGCTCGTGTTCGGCTCGTTAAGCAAAAAGGCAGAACACGAACAATTTTTTCGAGCTCGATATACAAGCGAGTCAAACAAGAATATTGGTATTTTTTAATGAGTTGAACACGAATAAAACTTGGGCTCACTCAAGCTCGACTCGTTTACACCCCCACTTCGTTCTCATGTTATCTACACAATAAATAAGATTTAATAAACAAAATTGGGATATCTATTGGTAATGCCAGGAAAAAAAAAAAAAAAAAAAACCTAATTTAAGATTTGTTTGCTCATCATAAGGATTATAAGACCACTTTAGCTTTATTATATTTAAATTCTTGTTCAAATAAGGAGAAAAATAGGATTATTTTTTGTATTGAATAAAAGACTTCTATTATCATAAATATATTTCGCCTTGTTTTGACATGCATTATTTACCCAGGCTTTTGTGTGTACTCCTGATGTTGAGATGATGAAATGATAAAAAACATGACTATATGAATGATTTCATTGTGTAATGTTGAGATGGATATGCATGATCATATATATATATATATATATATATATATATTTCTATTTCTATTGATTTAAAATAACGAGATTCACTTAAAGTTTCACATGCATACCACCTAATATTTAACACCTAAAGTTAACTTTTACATTTTTACCCCCCAAATTATCATATCACATAAGAAATTTCACCTTTCTAACTTAAAAAAAATTGAAATGCATCTATTCAAGCATAGGTAAGGTCATATGTAAGTAAAATTTAAAGTTTTGTTGTTAGATATATAAATGTATTTGAATTGAGTGACATGTACCATCATTTTTTAACCTTCTTGCAGTACAGTGGGCCATTAGAGTTGGGCTGGAAAAAACTTGATGCGACATACAAAGACTACAACACTTCGATTTCTCTCCTTTTGCTCCACTCTTACTCGAAACCATTGCAGATAGTAGAGCTCGTCTTTCTCCCTCTTACACTTTCCTGCCTTCGCACACTTCAACATTTTTAAATCCCATAAATTCATCTTCCAACGAGATTTACAAAATCCTGGACTTGATGCAAAAGAAAGGAAAAACATGTTGAGGTGTGGAGCTCAGAAGAGCACCCATAACCGCAAGGAAGCTAGACAAGTTGTAAGGGTTTTTTGGGCTTGTCGCACCCGCTCTTAAACAGTGTGCCGAACATGCAGATAGATAACACATCATTTCCACACCCACGCTTGCAGATAGATTGCGCGGTGCGCCCACACACACGTTGGAGATAGAGGGTGTGGTGCCCTCGTGTCTGCATAAAGGTTTGTAACTCCCTCGCGCAGCTATTCGGGCACCTATGCTCTCGATGATAGAGAGTTCAACACCCACACACTTAGGAGGGGCGTTGGCGAGCCAACTGCTATGGGCTCTCCAATTTGATTTAAGGCATTCATTTTGAGCGATGAAGTTGTTGATCTCGAACGTGCGGTTCTTTTCACAAAGCTCTTGTGAAAGAGAGAGGTGTCTGCAGGGAGAATTTCAATGCGCTCTTCTCTTATAAGATATAGAGGAAGAGTTTGGAGCGAAGTTTTGTATGTTCCATCAATTGTAGAGAGATATATGTTAGTATTATGTATATTATTGAATCATACAACTGAAATTTCTTCGTGATGTGGCTTTGTAGTTTTTTATCATTCTCAATTTTTTTCACATTAAATCTCGGTTGTGTTTCAATTCAAATTTTTTGTTCTGATTTTCTTGAATCAATGTGATCCTATTCCACGGTGTAGTTTTGATTTCTAATTGGATCAAAAGCCCTAGTATTAGTATAACATTTCCATTGCCAATAAAGTGGTACTTGAGCAAATTATTTGATTTGAGTTAGAGCAATGAAAAACGAAAGTTCAATGCGAAGAATTTTATGTTTTAGAGGATGCAAGTGGAGGATTTGTTGTACCAGAAAAAAAAAATTGTGTTTGCCTCTACAATGTATCTCCAAGAAGCTTAACCCTATGACTATGTAGGAATCAAAGGTGTTGGATCGATCAACATTATGTTTGATGTAATTATCACTTTCTTCATCTATTGTGTTCAATATAGTGAATGACAAAACCACTGTGGATCTCATGACAGGCACCGATAAAGATATATGAAAATTATTCAGCTTCAAATGAAGATTTTCTTATGAAAAGATTATTCAACATGAGGATGGAGGAAGGTAGTTCAGTGGCAGAATATCTGAGCAATTTCAATACTTTAGCACACCAGTTGTATGTTGTAGAGATTGTTTATTGATGATGTCAGGGCACTGTTTGTACTATCTTTAGTTTGGATGGTTGAGATGGTTTAGTCATGGTAGTGAGTAACTCTTTTTGGAATACGAAGTTGAACCTCGATGGGATTGTGGGGAGAAGTTCATCGAAAGTCAGTGAATGACGTATTTTCAGGTTCTGCATTGAATGCAAAAAATAGAGGAAGGGATTCTAAACATGAATTCAGACAACAACAATTTAAAGTCCATGAAAAAGAGTCAATGTCAAGCAGAGGAAATAACATACATGAATGTTGAATTACAGAAAGAATTGACAAATTAGAAGGACTATAATGTTCCAAGAAAAGCTGGTGGTAGAGGACATGAAAGAAATCTCTCTATTAATATATTCACTGGAAAAATTCAAGGCTACTCCTTGGTGTTATCCTTAATCATCGATGAATCTTAATAAATAAATTCGAAAGCCTCTTTTCACTATGCCCCCAATGATATGGTATTTAAAAAGCACACTCAAAGTGATCTAGAAAAGATTTATCTAGGAACAACAATGTCTGCAATATCATAAGAAGGAGTGATGTGGATATCAAGTTGCCAAATATGACAATTTAGAAGCTTATTGAAGTCTGAAGAGAGATCTCATCCCTATGCAAAAGCTGAAAAGGCTATGTGATTAGGGGAAATGGTGATGGAAAAGAGCAAGATTGAAGATATTCTTTACTTAATCAATGATTTTTTGGATTTCATTGATGTGACTAGAATCAAGATGGATGCAGATCTATGGCACTGTAGGCTTAGCTATATGGTGAGAAACGTACGAAGTCCCAAATTTTATAAAATAAACTTCAGGATTTGAAATCAGTAAATCTAGATTTATGTGAAGGTTGTATATATGAGAAGTGGAAGAACACTTTTTTTGTTTAAAAGTGGGTCAATGGTAAAGTCGAATAAATTGGAGTTAGTTAATACTGATGTATGGGATTGTACTCTAGTTTAGTCCATTGAAGTGTCACTTTACTTTATTGTGTTTTTTGATGACCAAACTTGAATGATATTGGAATGCTTCTTAAAACAAAAATTTGATGTATTTGTAGTGTTCAAGAAGTAGAAGGCTATGGTAGAAATTGAGAATGGCTTGAAGCTGAAGTGTGCCAGATCAGATAATAGAGACAAATGTCATGTTCAGAAGTTCATAAAGGTTTGTGCTAAAGAAAGAATCGGGCATGGGTTCACTATCCTAAATACACCACAACAAAATGATGTGGTTGAGCACATGAATAGAATAATCACGAAGCATGCTAAGAGCATGAGATTGCATATAGGTTTTATTGGCGTCAATTTTCGATGTCAAGTGTGTAGGATGTCCACTTAAATTATATGAGATTACTTTTTATTCATACATAGCCTCTCATAGCTCAAGACATCTTTTGAGGCCTGCTAATATGTGTTTTCAGCTCAAAACTTGGGTTGGTGTTGACTCAACTTTACTCGAGAGAGATTAACGCTGAGTGACATCAATTTTAATATGGGACACGTCTGTTGTTCATTCTAATGTATAAGATCACTGCCCATCCATTAGGAGCCTTCCGTGGTCAAAGGTAGTCATAGAACCCTCCAACTTGCGTTTTGGAGAAAATTAGAGTTTAGGCTGAGGCACTCCTGTGATGGTCTGGGACGTTCGTTCATATCATAATTTATGATATAAAACCTCTAAAATGTTCATGTTTAATTTATGGGGTTGTATTTTAAGTGATAAAAGGTTTACTGTAGCATATGAATCAATAACCCCCCTGCCCAATGCGTGTTAACACACAAAATCAGGTTTAACTCGATTCAGTCAATGCTGAAAATGCTCATTGTTGAGTCTTCAACAAGTTTGAGAGCTAAGGGTGCTGTGAGGAAGAGTTCTTTGGCGAGAAACTCTCTCTTTCTGCTTTTTTCACTCATCTTTTCTCTATTGCCTCTTCCTCTTCTTCTTCTACTACTTTCTCCTCTCCACCATAACTTATGGTGAGTGTGAATGAGCATAGTGAGGGATTTTCACTGAAGCAAGAAGAAAGCCATCTTCATCTTCGTAAATGGGAGAACAAGGAGAATAAAAAATGAACACTCCTCCAACTACCATATATTCGAGAACTCTCTTAAACCTTGGTTTTTCTCATTTCCTTAGCAAAGCCTTATGTTTTTATGTTAGAGAGCTAAGCTAGTTGTTCTCAGAGATGGCCATTATAAGATTTATCTTCTTAATCTCTATGCTTCCCTAAGTTTGCTCCCTTATACTGTAGCTTTTAACCTTTTTAAAACATGGTTGTACTAATCCTATTATTTTCATTAGTTGTTTCATCTTGATGGAAATGTTGAACCATTTTGTAGCCCATAAAATGAAAAAACCTTTGATTATTCATTCCATAGACTATGAAGAGTTTTTCCTAAGAAAAAATCATCATCTCTCTGCCAAACAAATAGAGGCGGGCATATGGTTAGCACGACTATGTTAGTTACCTACATTTTAATCATATGTTTGTGCATTTCTTTGCTGGCATCAATTTTGTATGTCATGTAGAGTGTCCAATTAAATTACTTGGGACTATTTACTATTTGTTCATAGAATTACATAGCTCAAGACATCCATCTGGATCTCTTGGTATGCTTTTGGGGCACAAAATCAGGGATCACGATGATTCAGCCTTGCCCGGGAGAACTATAATTGGATAATATCATATATGATTTATGGCATATTTAATGTCCATTTTTGTGTTTAAATACCATAATACATCCATCTAGAGTATTCTTTGGTCAAAGGAATCCATCAAAGCTTCCTGTGGGCTTTTCCGGGAAGATTAAGGTTTAGAACGCCTTACCCGCGCAGTAATTCTGTGTGCTCATCGGCACTGAAATCTTCGATATAATGTCCATAAAAATACATATCTTTGAGGTTATGGGAATTTAATTTATTCATACAAATTTTACCTTTACAGATTGAAAAACAAATTTGTCAGACGTTTCTGGTGAAAACTAGGGTATGACGCGTAGTTTCCAGACCAATTTTTGCTCCATTTTTTCCTTGGATTCTCAATCGACACACCTCCCTATGAAGCCAAAAGTGCATATATGCCTTGGATTTGGTGAGATGTGCATGAGGAGGATGAAAAGCTGCTATGATGGCTTCTTTTAGAAGGTTCTGGGAGAGTGGAGCATCCCATTTTTGAGCTAGGAGGGGGGGAGGAGGGGAATCTGAGCATCTTGGCCTTTTGGCTTCCCTTTGCCTTCTCCTAGAGAAGATTCTTCAGCATTAGTTTTTTGGGGTTTGCCATCTTCTTCCTTTGAGAGTTAGAACTTCCTCTTCCTTGGAGCATCTTCTTCCTTAGAGACAGACGCTCTTTCTTGGAGGCTTTGAGGCAAAGTGCTTGAGAGAAGGGGTTTACTTCCTACAAATCGCTTCTTCATCTTCTTCCTCCTCTTCACTTTCAATCAAAAAATCTCTTCCTTATTTTTGGTTCTTTTTAAAGGAACTCAGAGTTGCCATCTTATCTATTTATAGGTCAGCATCGTATAATTCTCTTTTCTAAATAAATCTTCCTCTTAGATCATATGAATGATATGTAAAAGAGAGGAATAAAAAAAGACAGGATATACGATGAAAATAGACAAATACATTTTAAAAGGAAATATTGAAGGCTTATGTATAGGTAATCCTCGTGTGATAGGTGAAGAGTATGCAACTGAACAATATCAAACCGAAATACCTTGATATATAATGCACAAAAAATATATGCATTTTTATACATATATTGTATACTCATTTTTGGTGATATTGCACTTTAAATTAAGGTATTTCTCATGTTTTATTTCAGGTTGATGGTATTTAGAACTTTGAGCAAAAAATGAAGAAAAAAGGATGAAATTTCAGGTCAAAGTAGCATTTTGGAGAGAAATACTCAGCGCTGACTGTGCCAGCATGGAGATAGATGGTGCCATTTGACATAGAGCACAAATTTAATTCGGGCCACGGGCGCCGACAACACCATCGTGGTCGCCGACAACGCTGAAGTCGGTGCAGGGCAAAAATCTAGAAGATTTGAAAAATTTGTACTCTTTTTGAAGAGTAATTTGACACACCTCTTGGAAAATCGACATTATGCTCTATTTAGAGCAAAAATTGATCAGAAAAAGGAGTCCGCCAGTGTGTCGTTGAGTTTCCTTTAGTGTTCCATTGTGTGTATTGTGTAGTGTGGCGAGTCTAAGTGTGATTTCTCCTAAGAGTTGTTGGAGAGGGATTGAAGTGAGTGTTTCTTCTTCCTTACATTTTTGAAGCGAGAATCAAGAGTCTTGTAAAGAGAGAAAGAGTACAAGAGGAGCTACAAGGGAATTTCTTTGAGAAAGAGTTAAAGATAAGCGATGTTCGTTTATTATTATTGTATAAACTTTCTTTTATTTATGAAATTCACAATCTGTCATATCTTTCTCATAAGGTTTGAGTCGTTTTTTTTGTCTTTCTCTCTGCTCTGAGATATGGTGAAATGAATAGATAATTTGGATGTGTCAATTTTAAAATATAAAATAAATTGTAATGAATTTTTCACTCCGTTTTTAATTTAATTTTTGATTTGGCGAATTGAAATGTTAACATCTATTTTAAAACATACTATCTGGGAAATGGAGTATGAGTTTCACAATAAAATGAGAATCACATTCGATTCCATGAAGGAGTGTTTCGTTCATGGAATTGGGTGCAAATAAATAAGAAAATATATATTACTGGGCGAAGAATTGAAGATTCTAGGGTGACAGACAAAAATCCCCAATTTGGTCCTAGTCTGTTATTAAAGAACAAACGCGAGAGTTAGCCTTCAGGGGAAGGGAAGTGGGAGCTATGAGTGAGAGACAATATCCTCCTAGCCTAACCACGGATTTAGAGACTAAACATAAGATTAGCCAACAGTTCTCTATAACACTTGACTGAGAGTAGATAGTTAAAATTGCTCTTATTTGGCACAAGTTAAATTAAAACCATTTATCTCTCTCATTTAACTAAAAAGTGATTGTAATGGGAAAGTTGCTTTCTCATATTTGATAGCTTCATTGCAAAAATATAGTTTGGTAGTTATTGCTTAGCTTTCCTTTACAGTTTTGCTTGTAGTTGGTAATTTAGTTATGTTAGCATCCTAAACATTTGAAATTTAGTGTAGTAGATTTTCTTTATCAGTGTGAATTTCCTGATTTAAATTTCCATCACGAATTTACACCTTTCTCATGGGATCGATATTTGGGGCTTAATCAGAAAGTCATGTATTACTTGATAACGATGCGTATACTTGCATAAAATCCCAACTTAAATTGCTTCAATTTCTTATTCATAAATAATGAATCAAGTTTTTAGCGTTGTTGCGTCATTGCAAAGCGGAGTCAACTTTATTAATTTTTCACATTTCTAATTTCAGGATCAATATACAATATCTACAAAGAAAAGCCCTTCATAAACAACCCATAACCATAGATCCAAAAAGAACATTCTTCTTTTGTGGTCAAGAGCACTCCCAAAGGAGGTAAACTTTTGGAGGAAGACTTACTTAAAGATGCTTGGAGTGACAAGGTGGTAAAGTCATCTCATTTTAAAATATTTGGGTTATCTGCACATGCATATGTTGATGTTGTACTCAAAAGTAAACTGAACTCAAAATCTGTGAAGCTCATCTATATTGGATATGACTTAGTTCAGTTTGGGGACAAGTTTTCGGAATATCAGAATAAAAAATTCATCAAGAGTAGGGATGTTACATTCAATAAAATGGAGATGTACAAATACAGGGTTAGAACTCAGGATAACCCGTCAATTACATTTGAACAACCTTAGTATGTTAAAACAGAAGCATCAGTGATAAGGAGGGTGGAGAAAGAAGTGCTCAACCAGATGGAGCACAAGAAGTTTCTCAGTCACCTGCTGCTAAAGTCAAGAGGTCCAGTAGAGTGATACAATTAGTATAGACATATTCTTCTTTCTTACACTATTTACTTTTAACTTATAGTGGTAAACTAGAATACTTTGATGAGGCTTCTCAAGTTTAAAGATTTAAGGGAGTGAGAACTTGCTATTGATGAAGAAATGCAGTTTTTAAATTCAAATTAGATTTGAAATTTAAATATATTATCAAATGGAAAATAAGTACTATATAACAAGTGGGTTTACCAACTAAAAGACGAGTTAGATGGTAGCAGACATTACAAGGAAAATCTTTTCGTAAAGGGTTTTCAATAAGAAGAATGAGTAGACTATACAAAGATTTTTTCTCTGTTGGTGAAGATAAAAACTGTTAGAATTATGTTGATTATGGTAGTAGAAGATGATCTGCGTCTGTAGTATATGAATGTAAAAATAGCTTTCTTGCATGAAGATCTGGCAGATGAATTATACAAGGTGCAACTGTAGGTTTACAAGAAAGAATATTTGATTTGCATATTGAAGAATGGCCTCTATGGCTTGAAGTAGGGGCTTGAAGTAGACCTCTAGGTAGTGGTATAAGAGGTTGGAAGGTTCATGTCAGGTAGTAGGTACATGAAGTGCCAGACAAACCACTTTTACTTCATCAAACACTTTAGTAATTATTGTATCTTGCTTATTTTGTATGTGGATGACATATTGATTGTAAGGTCAAATTTAAGAGATCAATTACCAAGTGAGTTTCAAATAAACGATTTAGGTTTAGAAAATCCTCGGGACGAGAGTCAACGGGGCCTTTTTCTATGGAAGTGCATGTATCAACTTGAACGGATTTGCTGTTTCAAATCTAGCAATTGATTTGAAAGATAGAAGAAGTACAACATAATTTATCTTTACTTTGAGGAATGCAGAGGAGAGTTGTGTTTCTTAGGCTGCTGAAGATTGTTGCACTTTTAACTATGCATGACAAATACAATGCTACCACTATAACAATAAGATTTTTTTGGCTACATGGCTTTATGGTAGAATTGGGTAAGGAGCAAAGGTTTGGAAGGGTTCATAGTGACACTGTGTGCAATTCAACCTGCAAAGAACACTACTTTTCATGTCAGGGCAAAACACATTTAGTTAAGGTATCATTTTATACGCTCATTTAGAAAATGGATAATTATTATTGGAAAAGTTACAAGCTCAGAATCTAGCAGAATTATTGATGAAGGTGGTGACTATCAAGAAAATTGAACTATTTGTAGATTCAATTGAGTCTATGAAGGTTGAGACCAGAGGGGAAACATATTTGGCTCCAAGTGAGAGATTGTTGAGGTGTGGATTCTGGAAGAGCATCCATAACTACAAAAAAGTTGGGCAAGTAGCGGTGGTATTTTGAGTGTCATGTAGCAATGACTGTTTAACACTCTCGTTCCTACAGATAGAGGGCATGCTACACATGCAACCATATGGGCATGCCTGCACAGAGGTCTATGGTGCCTCCACACCCCTATTCGAGCGCCTATGCATCTGGTTACAAAGATGATGATACTCCCATGCCCAGGAAGAGTACAAGTGTGTTACGTGTAGTTAGATTTCCAATTCGGTTTAAGGCCTTCATTCCGAGTGATGAAGTTGCTGATCTCACGTGTGCAGTTCTTTTGACTTTGATATTGTGAAGCTGAGAAGTTTCGAAGAAGAGGATTTTAAATTATTTTTTTCTTGTGAGATCGAGAGGAAGGGTTTGAAGCAAGTATTGTATGCTCGATCAATTGTAGAGGAGAGATATATGAGTATTATGTACATTTTTGAATTTCATAGTGAAAATTTCTTGGAGGTCTGGCTTAGTGATTTTTCTTGAATCAGTACGATCATATTCCATTTTGTGGTTTTGATTTATAATTTCATCAAAGCCCAAGTAGTAGTATAAGATTTCCATCTCCCAATAAAAATAGGATTTAATAATCTATTGGATTTAATGATTGTGTCTTTGTTGATTGACATAATTTAGGTTAAATCTCGCTTCTGCTTATATTCTATCGAAATCATGCAACCAAACGGGTTTTAGTATGTGAGTCAAAGTTGGAGAAGTCGTCAGAGCTTGTCGATGGTCCCAATGTCCCCACTATAGCTCTCCTTGTACAAGTATCACATCGATTGAAAATAAAGTTAAGAATCACACATAAAACTAATAATTACATTTATATCTTTCAAATGCTTAACATCCCAGCATAAGTTTTAGTATTATTAACTTTTTAAGAGGTGAAATGGATCATTTTCATGGATATCCTTAAGATGTCAAGGGATTATAAATGTAAATTTTAAATTTTAAGATTATATGTGTAAAAATTTAAGAATTGTGATATTCATGTATTTTTCTCTCATTTTATCACATGTTGTATTCTAATGAATTTTTTTAGTGCATTTGTGGTATGTTTTATTATTAACACATATCCCGTAAGCAAACACTAACATTATCACATTTAATTTGTTTGTTGATCAAGATTCAAATCTTGAGCATTTTTTTCTCCAATTTAAATCACTTTCAATTTTGGTGCATTGTGACATTTGTCTAGAATATTATATTTTAGCTGGTCAGACACGAAAACTGGATGTCAAATACAATATATTAACGTTATGATAATTGCATATTTCATCCATGTAATGCGATATTAAAAAAATATTCTGTTGCTTTTACGGAGGTTGAGATTGTAATAACCAAGTTTTATATAAAATGGATTTGTGATCATGTCTTAGCCAACAAGCCTAAGTCTCATATCCACATCGGAGGCAGAAGCCTGACGACCTACTCTTTAGACTTCTCGGTGTTACTTTGCGGCTGTTAGCCAAAATGGTTCATATTGTTGAAGAATATTATTTGGAGTCACTAAACTAATCTCCATCAATGATGGTTGAAATGGATTTTATTTGTGTTATTCTGTAATAATATGATTTTTTAGTAATTTTCATTCCCACAAAAAAAAAATAAAAAGGAAAGTTTAATAATTCATATGATATTTCACCTAAAGTAAAGAGGTGCGAATTTTCAACTTAATAATTATGTAAAAAATAACATAGTTCATTCATACTGTTTTTCATCTTCAATGGTTGCAACAAGTTACCTCTTGTTAACTGATTGTTTTGGGGGCATTTATATACATAACAACTTAATTTTAATGTATACATACATATCAGTTAAATTCTTGTAATCAGAATGAAACTATCACTATAACTAACTATTTTAAATGGAGATATATATTGTTATGTATACATTTTTAATCCAAAAGCGTTATGATTATAAATACTAAAATTTAGGTGTTAGATATGTAAATACATAGAAATCGTGTGGTTTGTGCATAAATTTCTTATTATTTTTTGCTAAGGTTTCTTTCTTCTAGTTAAAACGGGAAGGATGAGTTGGCTATAAATTATTAAGGTAAAAGACTGTATTATTGGCTCCCACCTGTACAGTTGAAATTTGTAAGGGTCATTATCATAATTATCATTATTTGGGGTTAGGGCCTACGGTTAAATCAATGCAAGAAATTACATTAATTATGAATTCAGATCATAGATTCAACTTTTAATATATATGTACATTATGTTTCATTTCCTTTTGAAAAATATAAATTCAATATGTGAATAGTTTCATTGTTTTCTTACTTTTTGTTTATTTCGGTTTGTAATCAGCAATAAAAAAATTTTGAGCAAATTTGAACTCTTGAACTCATGAGTTGGCTAGTTTAGAGGGTATAAAACAAATTATACCTAAAATATTAAAAAAATAATTATTTTGATTTATAAACCATTTAAAAATTTTTGTTTTGCATTTTTTTTCCCTAAAAATTCTTATTTTGCTCAAATCTAACTGTTTTTGTAATTTCATAAATTCAGCATATTGAATTCTATTTTTTTTTAATGCAAATTGAGCTAATTTGTGGGGCGATTCATACTTGTTGGATTGAATTAATAATTGATGAAATTTAAGTTCAACTTGAAGACAGCAATTGGAAAATGACTCAATTCATTTAGAATGCTGCATCTAGAAGTATTTAGACTAAAAGCAGAGGATGCAATGATTATACTCTCTTTGGATTTGGACCTAAAAAGAGAAAGGTACCTGTGGGATTAAAGCTACCTTATCAAAAGGTTAGGTAATCTGTTGGATGTTATGAAGCAAAATATTTGGTTCTAATGAAACATGTGACTAATAATATATAAAGTGGGGGAGAGTCATGAAGATTATTGGAGAAAGTTTTCTTCGAGTTTACATTTTGGCTGAAGCGTTTTCCTCTTGATTGATGATAGGACATCTGGGAGACTTGTGGAAGTGCAATTATTTGAGATAATGCTATAGTATTTTAGTTAAATATTTTGATGCTATTGATTAGCTGATTCTTGGGCTTAATTTTGGGTTTTTTTTAAGGTGGATATAGGTGGATTAGGGTGAGAGACGCTTGAAATTGACTCTTTGGGATTATTTATTTTATTTTCAACCAGATGCACTACAAGTTTGAGCACAACATAAGCTATTTTTCTTTAATAGGTATTTGCATCTATGGGTTTATTTTGTTCAGAATATATATACATAA
>NW_018230386.1:0-4544 GCF_001263595.1 Phalaenopsis equestris | reverse complement strand
GAAAATTGAAATTATTGGATCAATTTTTGAAAAGTTATGAATTAGAACTGTCAAACTGATTTGATGAGAAAATTGAAATTATTGGATCACTTTTTGAAAAGTTATGAATCAGAAGTATCAAACTGATTATGATTCAGAAGTATCGAACTGATTCGATGAGAAAATTGAAATTATTGGATCAATTCTTTAAAAGTTATGAATCAGAAGTATTCCACAAGCTTTCTCCCCAAGGCACCTCCTCCCACTTATATAACTTAGAATATATAGCTTTAGTTAGGCTTTTAGTGGAGCTTGATGTTAGAGCCAACCTGACCTTTTTGTTTATATCAAATGGTAATTTAGAGATGAGTTTAGCTGAATTAAAATTGAGGAAGGAATGTAGAATTTCTGCTAGCCAGGAGTTCCCCTCCCAACTATCCTCCACCATAAGTTCAATGTCATAGTTCTCAGGAATGGGATTTAGGAAATCCTTTGGACATCATCTGTCCAACCAAAAATATAGCTTGCCTTAACCAAGATCCCATAAGTAAAGCCTTTCAACATCCTCCCTGATTTTGAGAAGATTCACCAAGATTCTAGAGTCACCAACCCTCTTGAAAACCAAATTGGTGTGTGAAGATCTGCAGTATTTAGCCAACATAAACTATGACCAAAGTGTATTCTGTTGTCTAAATTTGAGCCATAGTTTGCATAGGCTGATATATTAGAGATGTTGAACTCTTTTGAACCCCATACCTCCAACAAAATTGGTTTAGCTACTTTCTACCAGCTGGCCTAATGCAGTTGTTTTCTCTGCCTAGCCTAGAGAAATCTATTGAAACATCTTTCCAGGAGAAGTTGGGTGCTTTTCTTCATTACTGCCATTTTTAGAATGTAGGATGGGAAGGTAGTGAGGATGCTTTTCTACAATGTGATCCTGCCTACCTTTGAAAGGAAAGAGTTGGTCCAGCATTGTAATTGGGAGTTGGTTTTGTCCACTACCTCATCAAAGTGAGTGAGTTTGGTTCTGCCTTTGAGAAGCTACACTCCTAGGTATTTGAAAGGGGTGTACATAGTGGTGAAGCCAGTGAGATTAGTAATCCATTGCTTGATGGAAGGAGAAATTCTTTTGCTAAATAGAACTTGAAACTTATCTTTATTTAGTAGTAGCACTAAAGTGCCTTGGAAGTCCTGTAGAAATGTATGTATTATCTTAGCAGCAGCTTTGTTAGCTCTAGAAAATATGATAATGTCATCTGCATACACCAGGTGGCTGATATCTAGGGTGGACTTGTGATGATATTTGTTATAGCTCTTTCTTTGGTTGGACCTATCAATCAATCTAGATAGATAGTTCAATCCAAGTATAAAGATAGTGGGAGATAATGGGTCTCCTTGTTTGAGACCCCTGGAGGCTTTGAAGAAGCCATGAGCTTTCGCATTGATGAAAACTAAATTTGCATTTCCTTCCAACAATCTATTAATGATCACACATGAAGCGCTTGAAAAACCTATGGCCACCAATGTGTCTAGCACAAAATTCCAGTGTATCATATTATAAGTGTTCTTCAAATCAAGTTTATAAATTAGATTTCCCTCTATACAGGGTTTTCCTAAATCAAGTTAGAAGCACATTGTCCTCTATGTACCTCCCCTTGACAAAGGCTACCAATTTTGGACTATTTAAATGATTCAGATGGGGTTGAAGCCTCCACATTAGGATTTTACTAATAATTTTACTCACCTCGTTGGTGAGACTAATTGTTCTGAAGTGTTGCCACTATTCTCTTTTTAAAGACTTAGGAACAAATACAATTGTGACAACACAAAAATATTTTGGTAAATCATGGCCCTAAGAAAAACTTGTATAGCCAACACTACATCACCTTTGATGGTGTCCCATGCTTTCTTGTAAAAAATTGATGTGAATCCATCTAAGCCTGCTAATCTAGCACTATCAATGGCGGTGAGGACCTGCCAGATTTACTTTTCATTTGGAGCTTCAACAAGGTTTCCGTTGGATGTGTGTTCATGATAAAAAAGAAATAATTCTTGGTCCAGTTACAGTCTTTGTTGGTTTGGGCATTGCATTAGCTTCTTACAGTATTCAAAAACACTCTTAGCAATATCAGTGAAGTCCTTGTTCCCGTTGCCATGATCATCTTTTATAGAGTGAATGGTATGGCATTTCCTTTTATATTTGATAGAAGCTTGATAGTATTTAGTATTTCTATCCCCATCTATAAATCTGTTTGTGGAAGCCTTTTGTTTAAGAAAATTCTCCTACCAGGCCACAACTGTAAGAACTTTTTCATTTGCTTTCAGAAGTGAAACTTCATCTACCAGCCCATTGACAAAAGTAGTTTATAATTCAACCAGTTCCCTTTCAGCATGTTCTACCCTAGCCAACACATTACTAAAAGTGTTCCAATTTCGATTATTTAGGGCCTTCCCAACTTTTTTATGCAGGGAACAAAGTTTGACTAAGGAGCTTGGGTGATCAATGTCCCTCCAATGAGCTTTAACAGTTGTGAGAAAATCCTTATGAGTAGACCACAGATTCAAATATCTGAAAGGATTCTTTCCTTGGTGCTAAGAAGCAGAAATGGTAATACGAAGAGGCCTGTGGTCTGATCCAGCTAGACTAAGGTGAGTGACAGTGGTGTGGAGGAAGTTTTGAAGCCAGAGGTCATTAACAAGAAATCTTTCCAGCCTCTCTCAGAGACTGCCCCTTATCCAAGTGCATTCAGGTCAATTGTAACCCAAATCAAACAATCTAAAGGCCTGCATGCTGTCATTAAATGCATTCATAGTAGAAGAGTTGGGGGGTCTAACTCCCCTCTTTGCAGGAGATGCAAGGAAATTAAAATCCCCCCACCAACCATCCTTTATCAGAATGCTGATTGATTTGATAGAGTTCTTCCCATAGCTCCAATGTAACTGTTTTTGTACACCTAGCACAAACAATGGTAGCATTTCCACCATAACCAGCCACTAGAGGAATTGAGGATGATTCTGCAAAATGACACATTACAGCTCCAATATAAAAAAAAGCATGATTTTGTTATTTAACTTCTAGAATAATCTAAAACTTGGGAAGAACTTTAAGAATTTTTGGGGTTATGATGGGCTAAAGGTTCCAAAATGGCCAAACACCATAACTTGTGTTTTCTATTTAAGTTTTGTAGCCTTTTTAAAGAAAGGGGGTGGGTAATCCACTTTATATTCCACCAAAGGATATTAATCATGATGGGAGGACTTTGCTCTCCTCCTAGTTAGTCTAGTTAGAGATTCCCTTCTTGTAGAGCATGAGTTTTCAGCTTCCAATATGTAGGTGTCTTCTTGGGATTCCCAAGTTATCTTCTTCTTCTTTCTATTTTTCTAAATCTTCCATTCAACTTCCATTGATTGCTACATTTCCTGGACTAGATTAGGGGATGAGGCATCAGTAATATCTTGTAGTAGTTTATTGACATTTTGTAATGTATCTTTGACCTCTTGTTCTGGTGAAGGATCAATGGCAAATTCTAGAGGGACAGGATCAGGACCTACATCCAACGACTCATTCTCTGTAGACACTCCATTCTCTATATGTTCCTCTATAAGCTGTTCAACAACATTGCCTTCCTCAGTGGCCACCACTAGTTCTACAATGTTGGCTTGATTCTTGCCTCCTCTTAAAGGTTTAAGATTTGGATGGAGTTTGTAGCAGTGATCATTAGTATGCCCAAACATACTGCAGTGATTACAATAGTGTGGGTGCTACTCAATTATATTTGGTTGCTAGTAACCATCATGTGCAGCCCCTAGCCACACCTCTTCAATGGGTGGCAAGGTAATGTCCCTTTCTATCAAAATTCTAACCACAAAATGCCTTGAAAGGTTAAATGTGGAGATATCAAGCTTCATTGGTCTGCCAAGTAGAGCCCCTATAGAGAACATGACTCTATGATTAAAAAAATATAATTTCAGATTAGGGAGTTTAAACCAAATTGGTATAATGTGTAATTCCTTCTTAGGATCAAATTCTAGAGTCCATTTAAGTAGCTTCATAAAAGTGTCTTCAATTTGAACAAATTTCTTGGAAAAAACTTTAGCATAGTCTTCTTTCTTGGTGAGGTTTATCAAGACATGCCTGCCATGAAAGAGCCAAATTGTCCAGTTTACAATCAGCTTCAAATTAGCAAAAGTTTTCCTTATTGAATCCATCTTTGGGTGTGTCATTAGGAACTTTCCAATTAATGTGAATTTGTAGTTCTCGGCCAAATCAGAAACTTCTTTTTTAGAAACAATTATGGCATGTTTTCCAGCTTTCTTGTGGCCTTTCAAAATGTGATCACAATCAATCTTTCCTTCTATAGCATCATAATAAGCATGTGGGAAAACTAACTTGTCTCCAATTGAAGACCCACTTGGTTTAAGTCCAGTGACTACTGCATAGGTTTGTTTGCCCTCAAATTTGGGGTCAGCTGCAAGTAGTTATGCCGCAATGGCAAGAAAGGGGTAAACAATGCATAAAGGCCAAAAATTAAGCCCAAACCCCAACCCATAAACAGTAACTCAAT
>NW_018230385.1:415416-417902 GCF_001263595.1 Phalaenopsis equestris | reverse complement strand
AAAGTGAAGCTCTTACCAAGAGAAGATGATATCTAAGGTTTTAAGCCTCTGAATCCTTCTCTTTCTCCCATAATGTGATTCCCTAGACCAAGGTCCTGAGGTAGAAGATGAAACAAGTAGTGAAAATGGAGTTTGTTAGTGCGATTTTACGGTTTCTAGGCAATATAGCCTATTTGGACCATAAGATTGCCACAAGATTGCCAAGGCTCTGTAAGTTGGCAAATCATGTGGCAATCTTGTGGATCATGCGCCAGAGCTCAAATTTACTAGATTTCAGTTTATGTGGAAATCTGCTCCATAACACTTTATGTCAACGTCTATTTCACCAAAATAAATCTTTCTAAGCATATCTAAACATCACACTAACATATAATTTTCACAAACAACACAAAACTCACATTTATATATAAAATTTGCTTATAAACTAACTTTTTCAAGCCAACAAACATCAAATTTAGTGTTCTAAATCAAACCAATATCCCAACACTGAAATCTAAACATCAAAATTCAAAACATAAACAAAGATAGTGTTCATTTGAAAGGATATGCAATCCAACTTAACAAACTAAAATAAACAGTGCTACACAAAATATTCCGTGCATAAATTAATATCAAACATCATCTTCATTATCGTCCTCCAAGATATCT
Organism: Phalaenopsis equestris; assembly: GCF_001263595.1. NCBI lineage: Eukaryota > Viridiplantae > Streptophyta > Magnoliopsida > Asparagales > Orchidaceae > Phalaenopsis > Phalaenopsis equestris. The sequence goes on along the minus strand of NW_018230385.1, from coordinate 417,254 downwards.
CCCTTTGATTGATAGTGCACATAAAAATTATAGAAGGGTTGAAATGAAAATTGATCAATTGAATTTTCCTCCTAAATCCAAGCATGTTTCTTGAACATACGTACCAATCCATCTTCAATATGCCCTGTATGTTCAAAATGTTCTTTTAGTCTCCAATCCAGATGATCCTTCATTTCAGCAATATTCCCAATCATGTGCATGAGATTCTGCACCTCTTTTTCTATCTTCTTAATCCTCTTTGAAAGTGCACTTGAGTTGTAGTTAGGGTTGACAAGTGATGAACTCTGAGATCCTTGATCCATTACTAGATTCATATCATTTTCATCTTCCATTATAATACAGTTGCAGTAGACTTCTGGATCCATTGGCTTCCAAGGAAGTAGCAGTTTTTCCAGCTTTCATAAGGTACTTGAGATTGACTACAAAGCAAGAAAAATAGTAGATAGATGTCCTAGTCCAGTTTCAGATTCATTCACAATCAAACACAAAACTGATTTTACAATAATAGCTCCAACAACAATATTCTTCGGTTTGAATACAGTAGTTCAGAATGACACTATCTTTAGTGACCTTACTAATTTTCATGGTAGGCAGTAATTTTGATGCAATAAAGAAGTTTCAGGCTTTTGAAATTGGATTTAAAAATGACAAAGGAAAACTTACATTTCCATTATCTCTGGCCTCCCAATTCACATCTTCATCCGTAAGGTAGCGGAAGAGTTCATTCATATTCTCTCCTTTAGGGGTAAAGTTTGCATAATGGCAGTTAGGCACATTTTCAATAATAAATATCTCGTTTATTCTTGAAGGAGTGAACTTCACGAACCTACCTCTCACGTAAGTCATTCCTTGGTTGATCCCAAGAAGATTTGCTTAAAATTCTTTTACTACAGGAACAACAAGAGCGACCGTAGTGTAGCAAAACACTTATGATTGCCTCTGCGCAATAGTCTCTTCTACTCGAGTATTCGGCATGTTGAATCCTCAATTCACAAATCCCCTTTCTTTGATAAGCCTCTTCTTCACTAGAATTAGATCATGTAATTTATGTGCATCGAAATTGATGAAATTTCTCTGGTTGAAAAATCCAAATCTAGCTGAGTTTCTAGAGTGGGAAGCCATAGGTGTTGAAAAGTTGTGACTCTTCTCCCATTTTTCACCCTAAAATATGGTTTGGAGTTAGTTTTTAGGAGTTTTATGGAGAAGAAACTGCTAAAAAATAACATTTGACATGTTTTAAACATTTTTTGACCAGCGACGCATCATGCATCAGCTCTCTAGAAAATGGCGCATCATGCGCTAGTTCCAAATTTTTCTCCGTTTTGATTTCAATCCAGTAAATTCTCAATTTTTCCTTAAAATTTGGCAAATAAAGATGTTTCTAAATATTTTATCAATTACATGGTCTACATAAAGACCTAAACATAAATATACATAAAATACATCAAACAAAATAAACTCAACAATAAACTAACAACGATACACATGGGTTGCCTCCCACAAAGCGCTGGGTTTAATGTTGTAAGCCCGACATTTATACTGGGTGACCCAGCATTACTGTCACTTTGAACGTTGTTCTTTGACCATCAAAATATGATTTCCATCTGGGCCCATTCACTTTAAATTTTCTTCCATTCATGAGGTCTTCAATATTAACTGCCCCATAGGGATAGACTTTCATAACTCTGAATGACCTTTTCCACCTAGACTTCAATTTTCCAGGAAATAACTTCAATCTCGTATTATATAAAAAAACTTTCTGTCCAGGTTCAAATTCTATTTTTATTATCTTCCGATCATGCCATTTTTTCATCTTTTCCTTATAAATTCTTGCATTA
>NW_018230385.1:413180-414816 GCF_001263595.1 Phalaenopsis equestris | reverse complement strand
TGGGCCTGATGGCTACACATCTACTTTATATATAGCCACATGGGATGGGACTAAACAAGACATTATGCTTGCTGTCCAAAACTTCTTTCTAGGTGTGGACCCCCCTAAATATTTCAGTGCCTCCACCATCACTCTGATACCTAAGAATCAAAATAGGAAAACTTGGGGGGATTACAGGCCAATAAGCATAACCAATGTGATCTCCAAAATAATCAGCAAAATCATTGTGTTTAGGCTGCAACCCCATCTTCATCATCTCATTAGTGACAACCAAGTGGATTTTATTAAAGGGAGGAATATTACTAACAACATCCTACTTGCTTAGGAACTCCTGCTAGATCTTGACAGATCTTGTAGAGGAGAAAATGTCATCTTCAAGCTGGACATAAAAAAAGCCTATGATAACATTAACTGGGAATTCATTCTTGATACTCTTTCTGCTAGAGGCTTCAATGAAGAATTTGTTAATTAGATACACAGATGGCTTAAATGCAATGCACATTCAATTCTGGTCAATGGCAAGTGTCATGGCTTCTGCAATGCTACCAAGGGGATCAAGCAGGGAGACCCCTTGTCTCCAACCATTTTTATACTTGCTTTGGACTACCTTTCAAGACAATTGAATAAGTTGGTTACTCTTTCACCTCATTTGGCTTTCCATCACAGATCTAATATCCTTATAAGACATTTAGCTTCTGCTGATGACATAATTACTTTCTCCAATGCTGCCAAGAATTCTGTCAATAGGTTATATAAATGCCTTCTCCACTTTCAGCATACTTCAGGTATGGCACTTAACAAAAAAAAATGTCAATTTATTACTAATAAAAACTCCACTCCTCAGCTCAAGCACTGGATCTCTGAATACACTGGATTCAGCTATGCCAACCTCCCTATTAAATATCTTGGAATACATCTGCTCAAAGGCAGAACTAGACAAATATATTTCCAGGATGTCATTGATCAGATCAAAGCACAACTTTAACATTGAAGCTTCTTTCAAATTAAAATTGAATTATTTTATAGCTCAATAAACTTTATGCTTTATTTCAACTGATAAGTGACAAGTCTTCCGAAAAATTAATCGATAAGGGGGCATTCCTATAGGTGTCTTATAGGTTCTCCTATATGTTCATAATGTAGTATCCAATCTTGTAGACCGATACATTTTACGAGGATTAACATTCTTTTGCAAAATTCTCTTACTTTCATGATTAGATACTTCTTCTAAATCACTAGTCTAGGGATGATAAGCTGTTGCAATTTTATACATTATATTATATTTCTCCACCAATCTTGCAACTGTTGCATTTCAAAAATGAAATCTTACATCGGTAATGGGCATTCCATATCTTGTAAAAACAAAATTTAATTAAAAATTTTGAAACACTTTGAGCATCGCATCGAGATAAAGTGATTGCTTCAATCCATTTTAAAAAATAATCCACTGCAATCAATATGTATATATGTCTGAATGAAGGAATAAATGGTCCCAAAAAATCTAATCCCCATGCATCAAAAATTTCAACTTCCAAATTAGAATTTAGAGGCATTTCCTTTCTTATTGAAATATTACCTACTCTCTGACACCGATCACATCTTTTGATATATATATATATATATATATATATATATA
>NW_018230385.1:408376-412059 GCF_001263595.1 Phalaenopsis equestris | reverse complement strand
AAAGAAAGCAATTTCACTGGCTCCCTTGGTAGAAATTATGTAAACCCTTGCAAGCTGGTGGGCTGGGCTTTAAAGACTTCCAACACCTGGGTTTCATAAATCATTGCAAATTATGGATCAGATTCAGGTCCCAGGATAGCCTTTGGGCAAGATTTCTAAAAGGGAAATACTGCAGATCTTTGCACCCTACTTTGGTATCCAAAAGGATAGGGGATTCCAAACTATGGACAAAACTACTGAAAATCATAAATAAAGCTGAGGAACTCTTCCTTTGGGAGCTAGGGGATGGGCATATCAATTTTTGGTTAGATAACTGGGTGAGCAATGGAGAGAAACTTGAGTGACTCAACCCCAATCCCAACACTAATTATCTAGTCAGACATTTTTGGTCTGATAATTAGTGGAAATGCATACTGTTGAACACTATTCTTTCTAGTGAACATGTGAGGTGGGTTAAGGATACTCCTATCTCATCCATTTCCAAAGACAAAATAATCACTAAACAGGATTACTCCCAGAAATTATCAGCCTACATTTACCATCATTTCTTTAATTGGAACAAGATGCCTTTGGGTAAAGCCATTTGGGGTAAATTCCTAACTCCCTCTATGTCCTTTTTCTGTTGGAGACTCTGGCATTCCTTACTGCCTACTGATGATATTTTAAAGATGAAAGGGCTGAGAGGACCTTCAATCTGCCCACTTTCCTGTGCTGCTGAAGAAACCTTGGATCACTTATTTTTCTTTTCTCATGTGCCCTCTCTCAAGAAATTTGGTCTGGCTTAATCAAGCTCCTAAATATCAATAGTCAGAATGTAAGCTGGACTAAATTCTCCTCTAGCTGGGATGATTGACATAACAACAAGTACCCTGTATTGTGGCTTGGTTCATATGGATGGACAGAAACCACAACAAATTTGATGAGAAGTTTTCAGGGTCAAAATTTGTGATTATTAATTGTATCTCTTATATTCAGAAATTGATCAAGTTTCATCACTTCCCTAATGTTATAAAGCACTGGACTCCAGGAAACAATACTCCTCTTCTTCAGTCTCTCAAACTAATCCCTTGATGGAGTCCCCCCCACTGGTTGGTTGAAAGTTAACACTGATGGCAACTTCTCAAAGCGGTGTGCTGGTATTGGGGGAATCTTCAGCAACTCTCATGGTTCTCCTATCATTTATTTCACTGCTCCTGCTGTGGCAAAGGATGCTCTGGAGGCTGAATTCATAGCTATCTACTGGGCCATCAGGATTGCTTCTTACTGTAATATGGGTCCTTTGATCATTGAAACAGATTCTACCAATTGCATTCAAATCCTCCTTCATGATGAAACCCCCCTTGGAATATAACCAAATGGAAAAATCTCTTAGCTGCCCTTATACCCAGCTACATGATCAATATTAAGCATATTCATAGAGAAGGTAATTGCCCAGCTCATTGGCTTGCTTCCCAGGGTAGAAACACTGAACAAACTTTTGTTGGACTGTCAATTACACCTGAATTAAAGTTTCTGCTGAAGGGAGATAATTTAGCACTCCCCTACATCAAATGTCTGTAATTACTATGTGAATAGTTACATAGTGTTAGACTTTACTGCTGGTCCTTATGTGTAATCTCTTTTTATGTGTCCATACTCATGTGTTCCCTATTTCAATTTTTGCTTTTTGGGAGGGTATATATCTCTCCAACTCTTGTAATCCCCATTTGGTTCTTTATTAACATGTAAGGATCCTTAGTTGGTCTTTTCCCAAAAAAAAAAAAAATTAACATCCCTAATAGAGTAGGCCAACAAAATTGAGATTGTAAAATTTTATGAAAAGTTCTATCTTTCCCAAAATGACCTCCAAATTTAGAATCATGGCATTTTTGGATAATCTCTTGAATTTCTTTATAAGGCACACATCATCTCATCATTAAATTTTTACATTGCTTATATAAATTAGGATCATCCCAAAATTAAGATTTTACATCATGAATGAATTTCTTTTTCTGATATGTTATTAATCCATATGGTAAAATACAACTAATGATATAATTTATAATATCAGCATACCAAGGTATTTCTCATCTTTTTACAACATAAAGTTGTTAATCAAGAAAAGTTTCATTAATCTCTTTTTCCATATCCAATATTTCTTCTTGTTCTAGCCTCGGTAGATGATCAAATATTTGATTATCAATCCATTTCCTATCAAATACTACAAAATCAATTTCTTGCATCAGAAGTACCCATCTAAATAATCTTGGTTTAGCATCCTTCTTTTGCATAAAATAATTAATAGCCAATTGATCAGTATGCACAACACGTTTAGCTCCAATCAGATATGATCTAAGCTTATCAAAAGCATACATAATAGCTAATAACTCTCTTTCAGTGGTTGTGTAATTAATTTTAGCATCATTAAGAGTCTTACTAGCATAGTATATAACTTTAAAAATCTTATCATATCTCTACCCTAAAACAACTTCAATTGCATAATTATTAGCATCACACATTAATTCAAAAGGTTTCTCCCAATTAGGTGAAACAATTATTGGTGCAGTGATCAATTTTTTCTTTAAAGTTTCAAAGGCTTTATGGAAATCTTGATTAAAGTCAAATTTTGTAACTTTTTCTAAAAGTTCACATAAAGGTTTAGTAATTTTTGAAAAATATTTAATTTATCTCCTATAAAATCTAGCATGTCTGATACACCAAAAATATATGCATGTTTAGGCCCATATTTTATACTTATTTTTGGTCATATTACACTTTAATGGAAGGTGTTTTGATGTCTTCTTGCAGGTTGTTGATTTTTAGAGCTTAAAGCAAAAAGGAAGCAAAAAGGATGAAATTTGGAGTCAAAATAATATTTTTGATGAAATAATCATCGCCAGCAGCGCCAAGGTCAGCACCGATGGTGTAGAACAACCGAAACTGCAGAAATTTTACTCAGCGCCGACAGCACCAGACTAGAGTCGACAGCACCAAAATTGGTTCAGACCTCATTTCTAGAAGGTTTAATGTATTTGGATGATTTTTGAAGAGTTTTTGTAGGCACCTCTTGGAGAACTAACCTTGGGCATTATTTAGGGTCAAATCTCATCAGAAAACGGGCTCCTCTATGTTCATTTTTCACTCCACAACGTTCGACCACCATATTCGAGTCAATTAGTAATTTTTCTTTCATAGTTTACACTTTTTGTGGTGAGATTTAGTGTGAAATTTTCTATAAGAGTGTTGGAGAAGGAGAAAAGTAAGAGAGTTCTTCTTCTTGCATTTCTAAGGAAAGGCTACAATGGATTTGCTTTGAGAAAGAGTTCAAAATAAGTTTGTTTGTTTATTTAGTGTTGTATGAACTTTTATTTATATATCGTATATTTCTCATGAAGTTTGATTAGTTCTCTTTATCTTTCCTCCTACTCTGAGATATGGTGAAATGAAGAGATAAAATGTGTCATAATTAAAATATAAAATAAATTGTGATGATTTTTTCAACTCCAAACTTAATTTACTTTTCAATCTAACCAATTGATTTGTTAAAATAAGTTGTGAAACATATGATCCGGGAAATAGAGTATGAGTTCTACAACAAAGTGATGGTCACATTTAATTTCATGAAGGAGAAATTTGTTCAAAAAATGTACAAATAAATAGGGAAATGTTCTTTGTTGGGTGTAGAATTGGGGATTGTTGGGTGA
>NW_018230385.1:400858-408356 GCF_001263595.1 Phalaenopsis equestris | reverse complement strand
GAGAATCTTTAGGGTGACAGACTAAAATCCCCAATTGGGTCTTAGTGTTTAAAAACTAAAGCGAGAGTTAGCCTCCTTCAAAAGGGAAGTGGGAGCTCTGGAGTGGTAGTCGGTATCCTCCTAGCCTAGCCATGGATTTAAGGACTAAACTTAAGATTAACCAATGATTTTCTATGCACTATATCCGGGTAGAAAATTAAAATTGCTCCTATTTGGCACAATACATATTATAAACATTTATCTCATCTCATTTCGCCAGAATTTCATTGTAGTGGGAAGGATGCTTTTTCATAAAAGAAATCTTCATTGTATAAACATAGTTACTAGATTAGTAGTTATTATTCAAAATTTATATTTCTATTTTGTTAATAGTTAAGTAAATTAGTTTGGTTAATATCTCAACATTTGAAATTAGTGACAGTATTTCGTTTAATTTTTTATAAATTTCCTAATAAAATTTGTCATTGCGAACTTACACCTTCCCCTTGGGATCGATATTTAGGGCTTAAATAGAAAGTCCATTATTACTTGATAATGATACGTATACTTGCGTACATTACTTGATAATGATACGTATACTTGCGTAGAATCTCATTATTAATTGCATATAATTATATATATTTTACACAACTTACTTTTCATATACGGATCAAGTTTTTAACGATGTAGTGGTGTCAACTTCATAAATTCTTACATATAAAAATCAGGATCAGTGTCCTAAAAAGCTCCTAACTCCTCTTACTAATGTAGGTGGAGGTAGGTTCGATATAACCTGTATTTTTGTAGGATCTTCTTCCATACCTTTTTCTAAAATTTCATGCCCAAGCTCAATTCCTCTTACAACTATAATAACATTTTTCCTAATTCAATACGAGATTAGTCTTTCACAATGTTCTAGAATCTTCTCTAAATGATTTAGACGTATTTCAAATTAAGGTCCAAATTCAGAAAAATTGTCAATAAGGACTTCAAGGCCTTTTCAATCATTTTCAATCAAATCACTTCTTTTCAATCAAATCACTTAAAATTGACATAATACATCTTTGAAATGTTGCAGGTGCATTACATAATCCAAAAGGCATTCTTCAAAAAGCAAAATTTCCATAAGGACTAAGAAATGTTGTTTTCTCTTGGTCCTTTGGAGCAATAGGTATTTGTTGATAACTGGTACATCAGTCTATAAAATAAAAAATATTTATACCAGCTAATCTATCCAACATCTAATCCAAAAAGGATAAGGGAAAATGATCCTTCGTGGTGGCAGAATTTAATTTTCTATAATTTATGCAGATTCGCCAACCAGTGACCTGTCATGTTGATGATAATTCATTATGCTCATTTGTCACTATAGTCACACTTCCTTTCTTTAGAACACAGTGAATTGGACTAACCTATAAACTATCTGAAATAGGATATATTATTCCAGCATCTAAGCATTTTAAAATTTCCTTCTTTACTACTTCATTCATCATAGGATTTAATCTCCTTTGAGGATCAGCTCTTGGTTCATGTTGATCTTCTAATATAATTCTATGCATACAAATTGAAGGACTGGTTCTTTTAATATTTGTTAATGTCCATCCAAAGGCTTTATTATATCTATTCAAAACTTCCAAAAACTATTGTTCTTGCATATCAGTTAATTCTTAGGATACTATAACAGGCAATGTAGATAAATTTTGTAAAAATGCATACTTCAAATGTGGAGGAACCGTTTTTAGTTCTAGTTCATAGGTTTTCTCAATATATGAAATCAGATTCTTGTTACTTTCGGTAGGATCTAACATTTCAACTCTTTCCTGAACATAATCCATCTCCTCCTTACTCACTTCCATAGATTCATCTTAAATTCTATCCTCATCTTGATATTCCATAAATTATTTTTTAAATTCTTTTTCAAAAGTTTTCTTGAAATATTCATGGCTTAAATATACATTAATATCCATTCTAAAGCAGTCAATCTCTTGTTCTTTTGCAGGGTATCTCATTGATTTTACAATATTAAATGTAACCTTCTGATCACTAACTCTCATAGTTAGTTCTCTTTTTTGCACATCTATCAAAGCTCTTCCAGTGGCTAGGAATGGTCTTTCTAAAGTGATAGAAATTTCTTTATCTTCCTCCATATCTAATACAATAAATACAATAAAGCTAATACAATAAAGTCTATAGAAAAGATAAATTTATCAACTTTTACCAAAACATCTTCTATAACTCCTTTAGGATAGGAAATCAAACAATCATCTAACTTCAGAGTTACAGTTGTAGGTGAAATTTCTCCTAAGCCCATCGTTCTAAAAATTGATAATGGCATAGGTGAAATTTCTCCTAAGCCCAAACTTCTAAAAATTGATAATGACATAAGATTAATATTGGCTCCTAAATCACATAAAGCTTTTCCAAAAATTCATTCGCCGATAGCACAAGGAATTGTAAAACTTCTAGGATCTTTAAGTTTTTTAGGAAGTTTTTTCTGAATTATAGCGCTACAATCTTCGCGAAGTGCAACAGTATCATTATCTACAAACTTCTTTTTTCTTATTAAGTAGATATTCATGAACTTCACATAGCTTGACATTTATTCCAAAGCTTTAACAAATGAAATGTTTATCATTAATTTCATCAAAATTTCCAAAACTTTCAAAAATTAATTATCTCCATGTTTCTGCTTCAATCTTTAAGGAAATGGAGGGGTGGTCATTCTATAGTGATTTTCATTGGCCTAATAGGATTTTCTAACTCAAAATGAAAATCTTCACCAGATTTTTCATTTTTCACTTCATTTTTTTCTACTTCAACTTCTTGTTGAACTCTATTTTTTAATTATTTTTCACTTCTCAATTGAAAAGCTTTAGATTTGTCTTTGTGCTAATCTTTAGGATTTACTTCAACATTACTAGACAATATTTCTGGAGGTATATTGCTAAGTGCAGAAGCAATACATCCTAATTGATTTTCTATGTTTCTGAGAGCAGCTCCTTGACTATATAATTAGCTACCCATCCCCAATATCAATTCTTCCATTGATAACTTTTTATCCTTAATCTATAAATTATTAAAATCTAGGGGTGATAAATTTATAAGCTTGGTTCCTTTGATTGTTGGAGGATTGTTGGATTTTCTTAATGGGTTCGCAGTGTTGTTTCCCCATTACAAATTTGTAGCATTAGAAATATTGTTACTCAAACTAAAATTTGGATGATTCTTCCAACCAGGATTATAATAATTGACATAAGGATTATTAGAATGATTTTTTATTATATTTAAAGTCTTATAAGAAGATTGAGATTCTATCGTTTATCCCAATAAGTTTTCCTCGAGCATATGTGCTATCTGAGAATAATTCATTCCATATTGGTCAATCTTCTTTGATATAACAGCTATTTGGGTAGCTAAAATAGATATATCATCAAAATCATGAATACTAGCTACTCTTTTTGGATTTACCCTTTAAGAGGGCCATTGTCTCAAGCCCAGGTGATGTTTGAGAATAATTCATTTCATATTGAACTATCTCATCAAATAGTTTTGACATTAATGATCCACAAGCAACAATGTCAATTATCGATCTAAGAGATTCAACCAACCCATTATAAAAAGTTTGAATTTGTAACAAATCTTACAACACATGGTGTGGACACTTTCTAAGGAGATCTTTAAATCTTTCCGTGGCTTCATAAATTGATTCCCCTTTAAACTGACAAAAAGATGTGATATCATTTCTAAGCTTAGCAGTTTTTTATGGTGGGAAATATTTAGATAAGAATTTTTGTGATAAATCTTTCCATGTTCCAATAGACCCCAAGTTCTGATAGATCTAGGCGCTAATGAGTTTAACCACATCTTAGCTCTATCCCTTAGTGAAAAAGGAAAAAGTCTAAGTCTGACGACATCGTTTGACACTCCATCACATTTAAATATAGCAAACAGTTCTAAAAGACTATCAAGGTGTGAATTAGGATCTTCAGTAGGTGTTCCACCAAACTGATTATTTTGTACCATTTGGATAACAGTAGGTTTAAGCTCAAAATAATTGGCAGCTACAACAGCGTTTTGAATACTCAAATGAATTTCATCTACTGTAGGATTTTCATAATCTCTTAAAGGTCTCTGATGATTTTTATTTTCATTTCCAACATTTTTAGATTGCAAGCCATTTTGCTAAACTGATCTTTCTCTTTTTGTTGATTTGAAATTTTCCTAACAGTTCTTTCTAACTCAGAGTCGTAAGATACTAAATTTTCATATCTTACAGTACACATAAACTGAATAAAGCAAGTAGTTAAACATAAGCAAACACACTAAAAAAAGAAAATGTTCAAATTAAACTAAAAACACTCTTTTTTATATTATTTTGAAATAAAATAAAGTAAAATACTAATATGTTTTATTATTTACCCAGCAACGGTGCCAAAAACTTGATACGAGATTTTGTATATACAAATATGTAAGAAGTTGACAACACTCAACGGCGCCAAAAACTTGATGCAGGAATATTTATAATAAATAAGCAATTTAATCCAAACAAAAATCATTTTTTTAAAAATAATTTATCTGTTAAAACTTTTTTATAAACTGCCGAATCTCTTTTAATGTCAATGCAAGTTTATCTATCACTCAAGTAATAAAGGTCTCTAACAGATTCCTATATATCAATCCCACAAGGAAGTTGAAAAATCCTAAAGTAAATTATGAAAATGATTTTATAACAAAAAAAGTCAAGTGTGAAATAGCAGCAATTCTACTTTGTACCCTCTTCTGAGTGCTATAAAGAACATTGACTAATCCAGAGTTTGGTCCCTAATTATGTGGTTAGGCTGAGTAGATACCGGCTGCCACTCCAGAGCTCCCACTACTCCCTCCACTGAGGGCTAACAATCTTACATTAGTTTCCAATCAACTGAACCAAATTGGCAGTTTTAATATGTCACCTTAAAATCTTCAATTCTGCATCCAACAAAGTATACTTCCCTATTTATTTGCACCCAATTCCAAGGATGACATACTCTCCCATGATACCAAATTTGATTCTCCCAAAGTTGTATAAATCATATCTCACTTAAGAACATATGTCTCTCAACAAGTTTTAACATTTCAATTGGCCAGATCAAGATGTAAATGAAGAGTGGAGTTCAAATTATCACAAACTATTATCATTTAAAACTATGAAAAACAAAATCTATTCTTCACAAATTCATATCTTCAAAGTAGGGAAAAGGATAAAAAAGACTACTCAGAATTCATGAGAAGGATACGATAAAACACAAAGATACAATTCATGAGAAGGATACGATAAAACACAAATTTCATATATAAAAAAAAGTTTACAAAATAAAAGAAATAAAAATACAACTTATCTCAGAATCCTTCCCAAGCAAATCTATAGAAGTTCTCTACAAGCCTTTCTTTCTTTACAATTACCCCTAATTCTCTCTTAAAAGTGTAATGAAGAAGAAATCTCTCGTCTTCCCTCTCCTCTTACAGTCCTAAAAGAAAATCTCCTCTTCTCTCTCTATAACTCACGCCACTTTCTCTCTCTCCCTCACGTCACACATAAAAACCTCCTCTTAAACTCTATTAAGTCTTCTTCTTTTATTCTAGGTTGCCTCGTTTAGATAAGAATTCAAAATTCACTCTAAAATTCCCTTCAAAAAGTTAACTCTTTTTAATTCAAAAGATATGTCATTTGATCCAAGAGTCATATCCCTTTATAAAAGAACAATCCAAAGTTTCTAGATGCATTGAATTACTCCAAGAGGTGTGTAGAACAAGTGCCCCTTTGAAAATTCTTGCAAAATTCATCTTGAATCAACTTAATTTGAAAAATTTGTTCATGGCGGATCGTGCCAAAGTCCCAAAATTTGTTGTTTTAGCTCTGAATTTCCTCCTTTTTTTCATTTTTACTCTAAATGCCTAAAAATTATATACCTACAACAAAAACATATAAATACCCTTCTTTAAAGTGCAATACCACAAAAAATAAGTATAAAATAAGTATCAAATTAGTATATTATTTTTGTGTATTATGTTCCCCCAAATTTATTATTTTGAACCATTTGGATAATAACAGGTTTAAGCCCATATGAATTGATAGCTATAGCAGGGTTTTGTATACTTAAATGAATCTCATCTGCTTTAGGATTAGCATAATCTCTTAACGGTCTCTAATGATTTTCATTTTCATTTCTAGCATTACTCAAATTGCAAGCCATTTTGCCAATATGATCTATCTTTGTTTGTTGTTATTGAATTTTTATACTTTTTCTTTCTAACTCATAATCGATCGTAAGGTACTAAATTTTGATAAGGTACTAAATTTTGAAATCTTACACTACGCATAAACAAACACAACAAGTAATTTAAAATAAACACACCAAGATAAATAAGAAAATATTTAAACTCAACTACAAACACTCTTTTTTTTAGTTTTTACAATAAGAATACTATAAATTATAAATAAAATTACTACTGCTTTTCATTACTTCCCCAGCAATGGTGCCAAAAACTTGATGCGGGTGGATTTAGTACGTTAGTTTTGCAAATATTTTTAAAATTACAAAACACACACAACAGATACAATAACAAATATGAAATTTAATCCCAACAAAATAGCTCAGTTAAAACTGTTTTATGTTTTAAAAATCTTTAAACTCTTACCCCTTTAAAAATAATGCAAGTACATGTATCGTTCAAGTATTAAAGGGATCTAATGGAGTCCTAAATATCAATCCACAGGGAAGCTAGAAATGTCTGTAAATAAGTTCTTAAGATTATAATGTAAAGTACAATTTTAAAAATACAAAAAGTAAAGTGCACAGTTTGAACACTAAGTAACAAGTGAATGCTACTTAAAATGCAGTTGTAAGACAAAGTTTACTAATCTAAATACTAAAATTTCAAAAGTAAATTTATGAAAATTAAAACTATGATGTTGTGATGGAAAGTTCAAATTTAAGAATGCATCCTTCCCCTTTACAATGAGTGTTTGGATTACAAAGAAATTAATATCATTTGAAAATATATATATAAACTGTTTTGTGCCAAATTAGAGCAATCATAATCATTAGCCTCTTCTAAGTGCATAAAGAACATTGACTAATCCAGAGTTTGGTCCCTAATTCCATGTTTAGGTTGGGAGGATACTAGTTTCCACTCTAGAGCTCCCACTACTTCCTCCTTTGAGGGCTAACAATCTCGCATTAGTTTCCACATGTTGGATTTTCCTATTGACTATTCTTAGAAAACTAGAAAAGCCCCCCTCACCAATAGAGATTCCAAACTCTTCTCTACTCAACTTGAAGTTCCACATGTTGGTCTCAACCTCTAAATACTTAGTAGGTGGGGTCACTATGGGGGAAACTCAAGATGAGTCACCCTTAGGACTGCTGGACCTTAAGGTTGACCCTGAGTGTTGGTCTAGAGCTGAGGCACTCACTACACTTATCTACACCCACAATCACTCACAACCCTGAACTCAAATTTCTAGCCTAGGTCCCTT
>NW_018230385.1:388642-400605 GCF_001263595.1 Phalaenopsis equestris | reverse complement strand
AAATTTGATCAAAATTCATTTCAAACCTTTTGAAAACCTCCAAATTATCCAAAATTACCCAAAATCTCCAAAGATGGCCAAATTACCAAAATACCCCTCCATAGCCCAAAATTCCAAAAATTTCTATAAAATCTCAATAAATCCAAAATGTTCCCAATTTCATTTCTCTCAACTACCACATGACCCAATTTGGCCAATTTGATCGTCTTTAACAAAAATCTCCAAATTTGCCTTTAAAGACCCAAATTTCCCAAAATCCAACTCAAATGTCCATCAATTTGATCTCAATTGACCCCAATTTCAATCCTAAACTCAAATTCACTTTTCATATGACCAAAATAAACCAATTCCAATCTTAATTGGTCCATGATTTCTCCGCTTCAACAACCTTCTACCACTCCCTTACAATGAGTTGGTGGAGGTTCTTCTAGTTCATGCACCCGAGGTCGAGGATGGGGACATGGACGAGGAAAGATCAATTTAATTGTTGAACAGACTAGGCCAACCATCAACATTGGTGATGAAGATAGTTCTGAAGATGAAATAAAGATGACATAGCAATAGAAACCTCAGTACAAGATATCCCATGCAAAGGAAAATGAGTATAAAACAATGTATGCTCGGATAAACCACTAGGTGAATACTATGACCCTTACTCCATTTCTCCCGTAAAAGGTTGAGAGTTTAGAGGTCAAGGAAGTCCATAGTGTTGGTTCAAAGTCAATCAAATTTTACCGTGCTTCTACCTCTACTAAGCTTGAAAAACAAGTAAATTTGGATGTTGATTCTAATGAATTAATGGAATTTCCATTTAGTTACTTCTCGCCTTGTGTTTAAAAGTTAACTCAATACTTACCAAAAAAAATGCCAAAAGATAAATTTCAACTTTTTGAAAAACTATGGAATGCTAAAAGTCAAACTCCCAATTCAAAAGAAGGTCTCGGATTTGGTACTATTGGACCAGTCGATGATTCTAAATTTTGCATGGTTATTACTAGTGAGTCAGAAGGGGATTGCCTCGATGTAGAGGATAACTCTATTGATCAACCAATAGAATATGCTCTGCTAGAACTTGGGGAGGAAATTAAATCTACTATCGATGAATTGAAAGAGATTAACCTTAGGATTAAAGAACGACCTAAGAACAACTCCGGCCTATATTTATAAGTTCTCTACTTGATGACAAAGAATCTGCAGAATTCATCAAACTATTAACAAATTTCAAAGATTGCTTTGCATGGAGCTACGATGAAATTTCAGACTGTCAGTAGAGGTTGTAGTCCATAAACGTGGGGTGGAAAAGAATATAACTCAAGTAAAACAAGCTCCTAGGAGAATGCACCTTAAAATAGAACAACAAGTCATCGCCGAAGTGAAGAAGTTGATAGATGCCAGCTTTGTGAAAGAGGACCAGTATCCCATATGGTTGGCTAGTATTGTACCTGTTAAGAAGAAAAATGGACAGATCCGCATTTGTGTCAACTTCAGAGATTTGAACAAGGCATGTCCAAAAGACGAGTTTCCATTATCTATATCAGAGATGATGGTGGATATCGCTTCAACACATGAAATTTTCTCCTTTATGTATGGATTGTTTGCATACAACCAAATCAAGATGGCTCCCAAGGATGCAGCACTTAGATCTTTCAGAACATCGATTGGAATTTTCTGCTACACAGATGTTGTTAGGCCTAAAGAACGCCGGAGCAACATATCAGCGTGCAATGACAAAGATTTTTGACGACCTCATTCACAACAAAGTAGAATGCTATGTGGATGATTTGGTCATCAAAAGTAAACAAAAAATAGATCATTTGTAAAATTTGAAGATCACGTTTGAACGGTTACGACGATATGACCTTAAAATGAATCCCTTAAAGTGTGTCTTTGGCGTTACCTCCGGGAAATTTCTAGGATTCATTGTCCGTCATCAAGGAATCTAGATCGACCCAGATAAGATTAAAGCTATCTTGGACATGCCTCCTCATAAAACCTTGAAACAGCTGGGTTCCTTCCAGGGGAAGTTGACATATCTGAGTCGCTTTATTTTTAATCTCTCAGGTAGGTGTCAGCTTTTCTTTGCATTAATTAAAAAGGATGCCAAATTTATTTGGGAAGAGAATTGTTAGCGGGCCTTTGATGACATTAAACAATATCTAAACAATATCTAATGACACCTCCTATTTTGGTAGCTCCTATCCCAGAAAAACCGTTGATACTTTATACCACGGCTTTGGATGACTCTCTCAGAGCCCTTTTAACCCAAGTCAATGATGAGGGTTAAAAAAATGCACTCTACTACTTGAGTCATCATCTAATACCGACGGAGGTAAGGTATCCACCTATTGAGAAGCATTTTCTGGCGTTAATTTTTGCCACCCAAAAGCTTAGACATTACATGCTTTCTCATAAGATTAGCCTAATTTTGAAAGTTAATCAATTGCAATATCTGATGACCCGACCAACACTCTCCGGACGTTTGGCAAGATGATCAATAATCTTATTGCAATTTGATATAACTTCTGTTCCCCTTCTTACTATCAAGGGACATATACTAGTAGATTTTCTTGCTGCACACCAACTGCCAGCTGGGCCCTCTCTCAACGACGAGTTACCAGACGAGCAAATTCTTCAAATGGAATTTTCTAGTGCACAGTGTTGGGAAATGTACTTCGATGGTGCTTCATTAGCCAGGAAAGACAAAAGATCAGGCACAGTTATACTAGGAAAATCATGGATCAGTTTGATCTTTATTACACTAGATAAGGGTATGTTGAGGTTCTCATACCACCTTACCGAGCCGTGCACCAACAATGAAGCAGAATATGAAGCTTTAATCATCGGATTGGAATTGGTAATCTCAATGGATATAACAAACATTACCATTTATGGTGACTCTAAGCTTGTCATCCAGCAGGTCGCTAGACAATACAGAATTCTAAAACCAATATTAGTAGAGTACCATCAGTATACAATGAAGCTCCTAGAGCAGATTCCTAAGGTGTCTTTCTATCAGATTCCTCGGGGAGATAATGCCCATGCCGACGCTCTAGAAAAACTCGCTAAGGAAATGACATGTCCCCCGGAGGATTCCATCGAAGTCACGGTGTAAAGAATATGAGTCTTGTCTCGAAACACCTTCAAAACTTTACACAATCTTGGAAAAGAAGAAACAATAAATACAGTTGCAAAAATTAACAAAGACTGGCGCAAGTCATTAATAGAATATTTGCATACTGGAAAGCTGTCAAAAGACAAGTCTGAGGCGCACCACATCACAAGAAGGGCTATGTAGTACGCCCTTGTGGGAAATGTTCTCTACAAAAGATTATTCGACCAGATGTGGCTACGGTGTTTGAGTAGAGCCGAAGTACAGAATATTGTTAAAGAGGTACATGCCGGATTGTGAGGCGCTCACCAGTTAGGGCCGAAAATGAAGATGAAGATCAAAAGACTAGGGTATTATTGGTCAGCAATGATGTCTGATTGCATGGATACAGCAAGAAGATGTCACCAATGCCAAGTACATGGGGTGGTCTTACACCAGCCTCTGAATGTGCTACACCCAACTGTTGCCTTGTGGCCATTCAAGTGTTGGGGCACAGACATAATAGGTCCGATAGACCCTCCATCTTCCAGAGGACACAGGTTTATACTTGCAGCTACAGATTACTTCTCCAAAAGGGTAGAGGCAGTTCAGTTACGTGAGGTTATGACACAGCACGTCCTTCGATTTTTCAAAAGCCAAATTGTCTACCATTTTGGAGTACCGCGAAGAATAATCTCTGACAATGGGACAACTTTAAAAAGTACAAAGACCAACAATTTTGTCAGAATACATGAGACAGATTGGAGATACTCTATAATTTACTATCCCAGAGAAAATGGTCTGGCTGAAGCTTTCAACAAGACATTGGTACAAATTTTGAAGAAAACACTGGATGAAAACAAAAGGGATTGGCACAACAAACTATTAGAAGCCTTGAGGGCATACTGGATGACTTTCTGGACTCCCACTGAGTGTACACCCTATAAGGTTTATACTTGCAGCTACAGATTACTTCTCCAAAAGGGTAGAGGCAGTTCAGTTACGTGAGGTTATGACACAGCACGTCCTTCGATTTTTCAAAAGCCAAATTGTCTACCATTTTGGAGTACCGCGAAGAATAATCTCTGACAATGGGACAACTTTAAAAAGTACAAAGACCAACAATTTTGTCAGAATACATGAGACAGATTGGAGATACTCTATAATTTACTATCCCAGAGAAAATGGTCTGGCTGAAGCTTTCAACAAGACATTGGTACAAATTTTGAAGAAAACACTGGATGAAAACAAAAGGGATTGGCACAACAAACTATTAGAAGCCTTGAGGGCATACTGGATGACTTTCTGGACTCCCACTGAGTGTACACCCTATACCCTCGTGTATGGGGCCGAGTTCGTGCTACCACTAGAAATCCAGACACCATCTCTTAGAGACGTTGTTGCCAACCAACTCACAATGAAAGAAAGTGCAAAACTCAGAATTGAAAAATTGGACAATTTTGAAGGAAAACGACTAGAAGCCCAACAACATTTAAAGCTCCACCAGGCAAAGATGGTACAAGCACATGACAAATTGGTCCGTCCAAGGACATTCAAAGTTGGTGACCTCATGCTCGTGCTCAAAAGACCTATTCTTCCACGTCGTAAAATAGGTGAAAAATTTGAGCCAACTTGGGAGAGAACATGTGTCATTGAGAGATTTGTTGTTGAGAAGGTCTATACAGGAGGAGCCTACAAGTTAGTGGACTCCCACAGCGAAAGACCCATGTTACCGATAAATGGACGATACCTGAAAAGCTATTACGCAACCTGATGCTGCTCAATGCCGCTTGCCTCTGCTTTCTTTGAAACTTTGATTATTTTAGGGTTATGTATGTGGTCAAATGTCTATGACCGGGTCCAAATTTTATAATTAACCTCATTATAATGAAAATTTTGAGAAAAATTTTTTTTTGAACTTCACACGTTCTCTTTTCTACTTTCAAATTTAAATACCCTACCAAATTAAACAAAACTCACACATAAAATGAATAATCCTCTTCACGAAAACAAACTAAAATTTACTTTAATGAATACTTTGTTTTGTTCTTGTTCAGATCAAGCTTTGGCCCACGGACGTTTTTCTTATCGTCTGCAGAAAAATGTCAGGATAGAGGCTAATCTTTGCCTTCCAGGACGGCTGGAACCTGGCACTGAATGAGGAGATGGCATCGCAAGGAGGTGTCATAGATTTCAATATGGATTTCATCCAAGTTGATATGGACTAGAGGGTCCTCTAATGGACGTATTAAAAAGTAAGGAAAAGGAGGGACTGCCTTGACTGTTGAGGGTAACCACTCAAGGCAATGTGTCACGCAAAGGTAAAACGTGATAGCGGAACGAGATCTTATTGAGGGACCCAGCCATCTGCCCTCCATGATAGCTACTGCAGCAAGGGACCTGATAGTCGCCTATAATGATTGATTACCAAATACACTGCTCTGCAGAACGCAGTGTAGGACGCAGTGCAGAAATGCAAGCTGAAAGAAGCAGAGAGCCTTCCTGCGACAGGAACGCAAACGCCAGAAAATGCCAGAGAGACGTGAACAATTTTATTACCCCCATTCCTGAGGGACATATTTATGACCTAGATCTGAGAGAAACCTCTGCCAGCCTGCCCATTACGGATGAAGAGTTAGGATTTGTGACAGAATCAGATGTGCTCCCAATTCCAGATACTTATTCAAGGGTTGCCCAACATGCAACGTTGAGGTACTAGCCGGGATATTAGCCACGGGCGCATTTGTAGAATGCCCAGATTGCAACGTTCTGCATTTACAGAACTTCAGTACACTTGAAGAATACACTTAAAGCACTAACAGGTCTCAGACTTTAGACTTCGCGATAGATGAGCCATATATCCCGCCAGGGACATACGAATGTATACCACGGAGCCTTACATCCCACTAGAGGCCGAATCTCATATTCCGGATCGACCAACACCAGTTTGGGTTCCCTCCGATGCCCGAAGGAAGTAATGCCTGTGGTAGCTGCCAACCCCTGGTATGGTAGAATACTACAAGATAAGAAGATTAAATAAAAGAGAATTCGAGTTCTATGAAGATGTTCAGGTAAAGTTTGTCAACATATTGGAAGGCCTGGAGCTATACACCAGGGTTTTCTCTGAGACTGATGAGAAAAGCATTCTGGACTGTATCTTTGATTTGAAGGATAGAGGTGGAGCGGGCCTTCTCATGGAAATGACATATTTTGAGCCAAAAAAATGGATGAGGGGAAAGGGAAGAATCACGATCCAATGCGGCTGTTGCTACAACTTCACGAACGACAGACCTAAGAATCCGCCTGAGATCCTCAGATAACGACCAGTTGGATCCGTGGCCACCAATGATAAAATGGATGATCAAGAGAATGATCAAGTCGAATATTCTACCTGCTACTTGCACTCCCAACATTTGCATCATTAACATTTATGAAGAAGATGACTGCATTCCCCAACACATCGATCATCATGATTTTGTGAGACCTTTCTGCACGGTCTCGTTCATGATTAAAAGCAATATTCTATTTGTAAAAGAAATTGATGTTGTCGGCCCTAGCGAATTCAGAGGAGCTGTGGAGATTCCATTGCCAGTTGGTTCAGTTTTGGTCCTGAAGGGCAATGGTGCAGACATTGCCAAGCACTGCATTCTAGGAGTACGACATTGTAGGGTGTCTGTAACCTTCCAAAGAATGGACGACAATAAAATACCATATGGATGCCAGCAAGACCCATAATTGGAGGAGTTATTTCCGTACGAGCTGTGAGAAGGTTGTACCTCTAAGTACATGCAAAGAGAACTCTTATCCTAGAGCATGACTTAGAAGGTCTGCTTGATCAGGAGCTCAACATACCTGGTACAGAGGGTTCACTTTCTTTCTGTTAACAACATGAAATGTATCTTATAGATTCAGTCTATGATGTATTCATAGCATGAGATAATTCTCAATGTATTTTGACATGTATTACATAATGTACCTTTTGAGGCGTTAGCCTATGTCTGATTTATGGCCTCTCTTTTGGAGCAAATTAATGGAAATTTCTCTCAAATTGTGCCTTTTTGTCAGTTGCCTTTTTGTGCAATGGATGAAAGCCGCGAACCATGCGTTGGTTAAGAATTTCAATGAACAAAGAACGAAACAACAAATCTTCAACAATAAATAAAACATAAATGAAAAATAATCACAAATGAGTAAATAACAAAACAAATTTCTTTTGAAAATCAACCAATTAAAATTAAAACTTTAAAAACATATTTTGAAAAATAAAATGTGATAAAAACAACAAGAAAATAAAACAAACATGTTGAGTGGATTCTTCCATTTTCGGAATTTCCTACTCTTTGTGCGCGCAGCACAACCATCGTTATCTATACTAACTCTCTGCACATCCCCAAAGAATTTCACATTATGCACAAAAACTCACAAAGCTTTACAAATCTCCTTCAACGGGATCAACCTTTTTCACATGATAAATTTCTGTAAATTCAACACTACAAACCCTCTTTTGAGAATTGATCTACATTTCAATTCTCATTTCTGAATCAATCCTATATTGCTGATTCATTACATTCGAGGTCGGTCATTACATTCCGACACTCTCCTTTGAGAATTAACCTACACTTCAATTCTCATTTTCGAATCAGCCCTACGTTTCTGATTCATTACATTCGAGGTCGGTCCTTAAATTCTGATACTCTCTTTTGAGAATTGACATACATTTCAGTTCTCATTTCTGAATTAGTCCTACATTTTAGATTCATTACATTTGAGGTACGTCCTTACATTCTGACACCCTCCTTTGAGAATTGACCTACATTTCAATTCTCATTTTTGAATCAGCCCTACATTTCTGATTCATTACATTCGAGGTTGGTCCTTACATTCCCACACTCTCTTTTGAGAATTGACCTACATTTCAATTCTCATTTCTGAATCAGTCCTACATTTTAGATTCATTACATTTGAGGTCAGTCCTTACATTCCAACACCCTCCATTGAGAATTGACGTACATTTCAATTCTCATTTTTGAATCAGCCCTACATTTCTGAGTCATTACATTTGAGGTTGGTCCTTACATTCAGACACTCTCTTTTGAGAGTTGACATACATTTCAATTCTCAGTCATACATTTCTGATTCATTGCATTCAAGGTCAGTCCTTACATTCTAACTTTCTCTCTCTTTTTGAATTGATATCTAAATTTCAATTCCCACCTCGGGGTCAGCACTTGCATACTGGTTCCCATCTTCTAGAACATTCTAAAATTTCATAACTCAAAGTCCACTCTCCAATCCCCAGCGAGAGTCCCTACTTCTTGACTTGATCAAACACTCACCTGCTAATTCCCCAACAGAAACAAATCACACACACAACTCTACGCATACTTTCGATTCTTTTGACTTAGGAGTTTGTATTGGTTTTTGTTGATCTTCTTGGTCAACGCCAATACGCGCGGTGTGCTTGCCCAGGACACCACATCTATTGGGGGTCCGTTTCTTGACCTCATTTTTGGTTGAGGTTTAGTTTTTTCCTCCTTAGTAGCCTAAGGTCTAGCCATAAGATTTTCTTGTTGACTATTCTTAGAAAACTAGAAAAGCCACCCTCACCACTAGAAATTCCAAACTCTTCTCTACTCAACTTGAAGTTCCTCATGTTGGTCACAACCTCTAAATACTTAGTAGGTGTGATCACTATGGGGGAAACTCAAGATGAGTCTCACTTAGGACTGCTGGAAATTAAGGTTGACTCTGGGTGTTGGTCTGGAACTGAGGCACTCACTACACTTATCTGCACCCACAATCACTCAGAATCCTGAACTTAAATTTCTAGCCTAGGTCCTATTATCTTTTAGGATACTCATGTAGATGGTCCCCTAAACCTACTACCCCTAGAGCTATGGTTTAGCTAAGGCCACTACATAGAGGACCCAAAATGGAGTTTCCATTGGTCCATGGCTTATTGATGGTAGTTGGCACTCCAACTCTACTAAGATACCCAACCTACCCTTTTGCCCCTCAGCACCCCAAATTACCTAAACACCCTTGAAAATCTAAACTTTGCCAAAATTCCCAAGTTTACCCAAAATACTAAAGTTTGATCAAAATTCATTTCAAATTTTTTGAAAACGTCCAAATTATCCAAAATTTCCCAAAATATCCAAAGATGGCCAAATTACCAAATTACCCTCCCATAGCCCAAAATCCCAAAAATTCCAAAAATTCCCAGAAAATATCAATAAATCCCAAATATTCCTAATTTTATTTCTCTTAACTACCACATGAGACTACCACATGACACAATTTGGCCATTTTGACCATTTTGACCATTTTAACCAAAATCCCCAAATTTACCTTTAAAGACCCAATCCCCAAATTCACCTCAAATGTCCATCAATTTGGCCCCAATACCCATAATTTTCAATTCTCAATTGACTGATCTCAATTGACCCCAATTTAAATCCTAAACTCAAATTAACTTTTGATATGACCAAAATAAACCAATTCCATACTTAATTGGCCCATGATTTGAGCTCAATTTTTATTTATGTCAAAACCCCAATTTTGACCATATGACCTAATCTTACCAAATTGAACCTATAGCCTAGTCAATTGGCCCCAATTAATGCTGAAAAATCTTCATAACATTCATACACATCAAAATCAACCATCAATTGGCCTTGGGAAACCCTCAAATACATTTTATTTTGGCCTAAATCAAAAATTCCCAAATTTACCCCTAAATTGGCTAACTCCCGAAATTTCACCCAATTGATATCCTTAACCTCCAAATTGGCATCCAATTCATGTTGAAAGCTCTTCATAAGGTCCCTATTGACCATTTAAGATAATCAATTTGGACTTATCCCAAGGCTAAACCAAGCTAGACCCAAGCCTAGCCCAACATGACCAAATTGATTAAAGTTCAAAATTCCCTCAAATTGATCCTTCAATTGAGCTCAAAACCACTTCCATCCTTCACTAAAGTTGTTCCTTATGATCATCTACATCAAATACAATAATTAATTGGGCCAATTGACATGGATAGCCTAGACCAAACCCAAGAATTGGTCATTTGCACCCATTTGGACCCATGCACTAAATGTGACCTAACCACCCTAAAGTCACCAAATTAAAACCACCCCAGCCATTAGTTGGACTTAGTGACCTGTCCAAATACTATGAAACCAACTAAATCATGCCATGGACTATGGGTCCCCAAAATTAAGGGATATTATTTTCAAAAAAGCATGTGCTTAAGATATCATTACCAAAATTAGGTATTATTGCACTAAATTGCTGTGACATATTCCCCTGGGTTCCTTCAGCTCCTAGCCACTTCCCCTTGGCCGGCCAACCAGCCTGGTGGCCGAAAAAGCTCAAAACCAAGAGCCACCCCCATGGCACCACACCCAATCAAACTTAGAGGCCAGCTCATCCAAATCAAATTGAAGAGCTCCTCTGCCCTCCACTCTCTCCTCCACCTAAGTCACCTAAGTACCACAATGCACCCAAACTTGTACCCTGAGAGCCACCCCATGGCCATTTTTATAAAAAGTCACCTCCACTACCATGGGAGGTGTGCTAAAAGTTTTTCTCAAAGAGAGCCTCCCAAATCACTCACAGAGCTTCCTTGAGATCTCCACAACCCATTCCAATCACTTCACTGCCTTGATTCCCCCTGTAAAACCCTAATTTTGAGCTTAAAAATTAAGGCAGAAACAAGACATCTCTCAAAACACCACCAAACTTTGATTACATGTGCCCACACCTTCACAACAGCAAGAAAAGACAAAGCCCCAATAAATTACCCTCTGAAATAGCCTCCATCATAGCTCTAGACCAAAACCTGAAATCAAGCTTGGTAGAATTCATACCTAGGCCTTACACCACAGCAAAAGGCTTAATCCCTAGCCTCCTTGGACCCCAACAAATGTGTCAAGCACCTCTGATTGCAGCCTCCCTTCTCAGAGCAAAGGTATAAAACTTCTCCTCCTCTCGGGAATATTTTGATTCTCCATTTATTTGGGCTTGATTTCATGACACATTAACCATATGGATGTGTTGGTCTCACTAAGACAAGCATTTTAAAAAAAATTTACTTAATTTGGTTGAGAAATGAGAGAGGTCATAAGCCATTGGGGACGATGACCACACGCCGTCCATTCGTGCGTGTATCAAATGGATGGCCAAGATGAAGCCAAACAACGCTTCTTTACATACCGGGACGCTTGGCTGCTGGCGTGGACGGCGGCGTCAAATAGGAGCGCGTCGCATGGAGTCTTAAAGCTGCCTAGGATCTACTTGGCGTTGCGTGGCTAAGTAGAGAAATAGGGCTTTTTCTATTTATTTAAACTCCCTAAACTTCAAAAATTCATAACTTTGTGTAAAAAACTCACAAAAATAAAATAAAAGTACCCTCTTGCTCAGCGAACAGAGAAGAATAATCTTGAATAAACTTCAAGTCCATTTGGTGCATTAATTATTTTGAATTAATTAAACACTATTTGAGATCATTTGATTCTCCATGCATATTGATACATCACTTTGGCTTGAAATTTTGGCATGTGACAGAGGAACATCCTCTGATTTTTCCAAAATCAGGCGAGGTTCTTATGCAGAGATCCATATTTTTCAAGTTCTTGCACATTATTTCATTAAAATAATCATGAAAATTAGCATATTTATTAGAAAATTCTAAGAAATATTTGGAAGGTCCACCATGACTAGAGAAACTTTTGGAAATAATTTCATGGGTCGAGTCATTTAAAATGCACTTAAATTTTAAGTCATTTAAAATGCAAAAATAATTAATTTTGAAAAATATAAACATTTAAATGACTTGATTTTTTATCTCCACTGTGATCTATGATCCAGA